>NC_056739.1:1027386404-1027686404 GCF_019279795.1 Protopterus annectens | reverse complement strand
ACCATGATGGGAATAGACCCCATTCCTCAGTCGAGGTATAATTAAAGTTCATGAAATTAGTATTGCTTCAATCTTTGATGTCAGCCAGTAGTGTTCTTTGCAGCACCCGCAATGTGCCCAGTAATGACTCCTTCTGCAGTTCATATGGAGTTACATGTATTGGTAGCATATCTAAATATGACTGTAAATTCTTCTTTACAAGACCCGTTGCTCCTATTACTATTGGAACTGTCTGGGTATCTTTCTTCCACATTGCTATTGTTTCTGCCTGCAGATCCTGATATTTTATGACTTTGTGTCTCTCTGTTCACAAGACACTGTAGTCACTAGGTGTGGCATTTTCATTGATCAATGTTACTCTTGTCTTCTTTTCTTGGACCACAATATCTGCTTTTCTAGCATCTATCTTTTGAACATTTGGTAAGGGATGATCCCAAGTAATGTAGACTTCTTCATTTTCTATGATGCTTTGTGGCTCATGTTTCCAGTGATTTTTGGCCACTTCAATACCATAATGTTTGCACAATCCCCAGTGCAACAGTCTCGCCACATTATTATGCCTTTCAGTATACAGTCCTTCTGCCATTAGTATGTTGCAACCAGCAACAAGGTGTGCAACTGTTTCCAATTCGGTTTTACAAAATCTACATTTGTTTGTTTCTCCCACATGTTCGATGGACTTTATAAACCAACTTGTACGCAGCCCACTATCTTGGGCTGCCAATATTAACCTTTCATCTCTTGGTTTGAATGTGCCTCTCCTTAACTATTCCTGTGTTTGTTCCTGATCAACATGAGGTTTTTCTAGAAGTTTTCTATACTTGCAACTATATTTGTGCTTTTTCCACTTTTCTTGCCTTCTCATCTGATCCTTCACCTTATATTCTTTCTTTTGTTTGTTAGCACAATCAGTTGCGGCCTGATTTTTATCTACTTCTGGTCTGATTTCCATTCCTGTTTGACAGCGATAAGCTTCTGCTAGATTAAGCAGAGAAGTCATCTTAGATTTATTCTCCTCGTGTTTCAAAACTTTCACTATGTTTGGGTCTTGTGAGGTCAGCAGGTATGTGTGGAATCCCATAAGTGCAGCTCTGTACATATAATCAATTTCAAGGAGTCCCATCCTTCCTTTGGAATAGGGAATATATAATCTTGGGATGTACTGATTTTTATAAATCATTTGGTGAGCATGAAGCACACCTCTTGTTTTCCTTTCTAATCTATCCAACATGTTTTGGGGCCAGTCAATCACTCCAAAACTGTAAGTTAGGACAGGAAGAGGAAATTGGTTTATAGCTTGGATTTTGTTGCTAGATGTCAGTGCTGTTTTCAGGATTATAAGTCTTCTGAAGTATTCCTTACTAAGTCTTATTTACATTTTTTCGTGTTTTATTGTTGATCCTTCATCAGTTCCTAAATAATTATACACTCCTTTTTGCTCAAGTTCTTTATTATCAAATTCTTGTCCCAAACTGATGTTTTCCTGGTGTTGCAGTTTTCCTGCTTTAAAGGTTGCTTTTGCGCATTTATCAAGACCAAATGGCATTTACAAGAGTGTTACTCAACAAATATGATTACACTGACAAGGAACAACATATAAGTCACTGCGATGTTGAGAGGAAGAATTTGCTAATATGAAGTGTTTGGAAAATAAAAAGGGCTGTGAAGCAATATGATGAATATAGACTGGTCAGTAATTTAATTAATTTATGAATATGGAAAGTAGGAATGCATGAGTAAATGTAGTTGAAATTAGGTGATGACATGATGGGTAGTTCTTTGACAGTAACATCCTGATTAATAAGTATGACTGGAAAATCAAAGACAGGAACATTTTTTAAAGTGCAGGATGAGTTTGGCTCTAAAATTAGAAACAGAAATAGTGTAATAGTTGAGGAAAGGACATGGGGGCACACTGCACATTTACACTGCATAACTACTCCTCTTGCCTTGCGGACACATCCAGAGAGTCACATGGTGGAGTGAGTGCAACAAGTATGTCACAATTGAAATGTCTCTCTCTGATTGATGGCCTGACATTTGTCATACCTACCAGCCTCAGAGCAAGAAATCTGGACAAAGCCATACACAGAGAAGTGGACATGGACAAATACCCAAAGGACAATTTTAATTATTTATAAATATAATAAAAAGATAATAGAATAGAATAGGTCTTGCATTAGTATGACTTTTCTGGAAATCTGAAAAAAAAAAAAATGTCAATGTCTGTTCTTATTTTAGTTTTTTGTGTTTTGTCTTCTAACACACTAAAACACAATTTTTACAAAAATGGACCAAATGGAATGTGAAAAAAATAAAAATATAAACAAGCCAAACAAGCTGGGAACTTGTCAAAGAAGGGACACTTACTTTAATATTAGTACTGCTAGCAGCTAACAAATGCAAGAATCTACATGCATTTCAAGTAACAAGTAATCTGATTGTTTGATAATTTTAGTTATTTTGATTTCCTCCATGTTTTCTTCCCAAATTTTCAAATTGCTTGGAGATTATTAGGAGAGAGGAGCAACATTTTGAGCCAAAATCAGGGACAGTTGAGAGGTTGGCTATGATAATTCTATAATGCCTAATTCTATTTGCATGTACCTCTCAATGTTACCTCTCACAATGTGAGAAATGCAAAAAATATAGGGGAACATATAAATTCAAACAAAATTGCTCTTGTATAAAAATAAATTGCAGACATTATAGATTGAGACAGTTCTTTCAATATTTTTTCTTACTTTATGCTAGTTTTCTTGTCAGTGTATCATTGTAAACTCATTATTTTTTTAAATGATTTTTTAGAAGAAAAAAAGCAAAAGAAACAAAAACTAAAAAAAAATAGAACAAACCAAAATAAGAAGCAAAAAAATCTATTCTCTTTTGGAATCTGGGGAGTTGCTAGGAGGTATATCAGGTGCTGGGCTGTTCTGAGTTTGCTGCATGGTTGAATGGAGCCTCTGCAGCCATTGGAGCCTCCATAGCCACAATAATGAATTCTTTTTACCCTAAACCACTCCTGCATGCAATGCTTACTTCTATGATTTATTTTTACTTCTGAACATTTTTGGAGTATTTTTAAAGTTTTAAATTGTATTCATCTACTAAAAAACTATTAAAACTTCTCTGCAAAACAATTAGCAAATTAAAAACTTGAAACTTATTGAAAAACTTCTCATATTGAAACATATTGAAACCCACATTCAATTTGGGAGTTTTTTTTTTTTTTTTGGTGGATGTGGGTGGGTAGGGAATTCAGGTCAACACACAGTGCATACAAGGTACAGGGTTCAGCCTGCACACACACACACACACCACACACACACACACACACATACACAAACCACAAAACAAAAAAAAAAAAATAAATATGCCAAACAGTGAATCATGAGAGAGTCCAATCAAGACAAAGAAGACATGTGTAGAAGAATAAAAAATATAAAAATATTTTGGAAACCCTAGGGTTGTCTACTGGAAATCATGTTTAGTTAAGACAAGAGAGAATTAACTGCTCTTTGGAGAGCAACTTCCATTAACAGACTGGTAAGGTAAAGGGCAGAGTGATTCTTTTGACAATAACCATTCGCAGACTGTGAGGACAGGCTAAACTTGAGGATTTTATAAATGAGATGAGAAGTGTGTGTGTTTCATTTAGAAGTCAGCTGACTCATTCAAGTAGCTGTAACGGTCTTAAGAAATCTACATTCTACTTGAAAATATGTGGACATCCAAGAAATCTTTTTCAGATCATTGACTATGAGCAAGACCACAGTCTAAATGAAATTGTAGGATCCATTTATCAATAACTGATAAAACATCGGTGGAAGGAATCTTGAGTTAGTGTCACCTGATGAGATAAAAAGAGAGCAATGGATTTTATTTTAAGGTGGCCAAGGTAAGTAGTCACATAGAAGCTTGGAGGTAAAGGACAATACCCAAATGCTTGAATGGGGAAGAGGGCTATGGCTTTATCAAGAAGAGAAAGAAATACACTGCTAGACTATTGGGACTTTAGCCTGGCTGAGGTACCAAAGAACATTCCATTTTTGTCATTTAAAATTACTTGTTTACTAATCTGCCAATTAAGAATATCTATGAGAGTCTACTGAAGTTTGGCTTTAATGATGAAGAGGACAGGCTATTGATTTCAGCAGGATAAATTTCATAGGGGTATCTAGTTAGGAAATTAAATTAATTTTCAATGCCACTAAAATGCCTACTGGACATTATGTTACCAATTGCAGCTGTACTGCCTGCTGTCTCTAGGAGTTGTGGAAACCTTGGATATTATTTCTCCTCTGTACATTTTGGACACAGGAGCTCTGGGCAATGTGCTACACACTTCTCTTTACCTGCAGTGAGTCTGCAGCATCTATATGTCTCTGTAACTGAATTTCACTTCAGCCACATTTCCCTAAACCAACTTTAGCCACAGGAATATGTCTTTTCTTTTACCAGCCTGATCCCATATTCTACTTTTTTTCATTGACAATAGGTAGTACTGTAAACAGTAGCATGAATCTTAAGTAGACCAATATACAAAATATTTTAACAGTGCTTGTCACTGCATTTGTGAAATACTGACCTTTCTTTTATACGAATAACGTGCATCATACCAATATTTGCATATCCGCTCCCAGTTTCTTCGTTAATTACTACAATATTAAGGTTTGCCACATTAATTTAAGATTTGAATGAACAGCAGCTGAATTCTGTTTTAAATGTCTTGCTGACTGAGTTACTGACATGCAATAAAAGTGGTTCAAGAAAAAACCCTGCCAATTCTGATCCTCTTGAATAAAATCAGGTACCCATAGCCTAGATTCTGGCTTTGAATCACAAAACAATAAGATCATTTTATTAATGAGGAATGCTTACTTATGAGCCTCCTGAACTGATCAACATACTAGCAAAGTGGTGTAATTGTTACCTAATGGTTATTGAGTAGGCGTCAGCACTGTAGCAGTAATTATCACCAGCAGATAATAGTAATACCATGAAATATGACTGACTTATAATGTTCATATTGAGGAATCTGCCTGCAAACATAATGGTCTTTTTTCTTCATCTGCAAAAAATGTTATTTATACATTATCCATTCAGTATAACTTAAAAGCACTGCATTACTTAAAATCAGAGCAATCAGGAGTTCAACAGCCAATTTGTGGTGTTTTATTTCCCCTTTCTGGTAGTACGGCCCTTTAACTCATCACTTCTTGCAGATACACTGTGTTTGGTTTTCATTTCTTCATTCTCTAGTTGTATATGGTGTTACTTTGGCAAGTCCCTCTTTAGACAAGAAGAGAGGGAATTCATATCTAGCGGGTTTTAATAGGTAAATAAAAAAATGAGAAATACTAATAAAAAAAAATCTAAAAGCTCATAGACCTCAGCATTTAATAGTACAAAAGAAGTGCTACACCATTTTGATTTCATGTTCTTTTCAAACAGTATGGACTTTTAGTACAACTTAAAATTACCTAGAAAAAAAAACAAGCTGTTAACTGTCCAAGAGCATGTGGAAGCCTTTTAATTTCACTTACAAGCGGCAAAGCTCTACTGTGTAATTTAAAATGAGAATATAGTTGATTTCAACAAACTGGCTAATGGCGTAACCCCTGTAATCACTGTTAAGGCATTTAAAAAAGTGAAAAACAAGATTTGTTCTGCTCATGAGCAGTCTTCACTAATTCATGATAACTAGCGTAACATACAAATTCGCTTGAATAGGAGAAGCTTAAGCAGTTCTCTGCTGCCCCCACTTGCCTTTAGGTACCAATGTCTTTTTAAAATGCTGGAAACTGTTACATTTGAAGTAAATCAGTGTTACAGAGTACAGTAAAATCATTTTCTGCAATAAGTTTTCTTGTTGCATTTCAGCTTCACTTCCGAGCACTACAGCCCTTCAATGCAATTTGTAGCCTAAAAGCATTGCTCAGTGATTAAACACAGCACACAATTTCAGATGATATAACCCATGGAAATGCATTTAAAACATCAAATTCATTATATGGCTAAAAGCAGTCCATACTTGTTTGTTCTCAACAGACACCGTCCATTAAGCTCAGTTTTAATTTCTCTGGGTAATTGGCTTACTACCTCTTAACAAATACATTTTAAGCCAGTATCACCTATCTGACCCTTTCCAAAATAGCCCAGGTAATCATGTTCCAGCTAAAGTCTGTAATAAACAAACCCTTGCAGGATTCCAGATGAGACTGATTGACCATCTCCCCTTGATATAGAAGCATAAATGGTTTGCAGAAACATGATAAGGCACACACTGCATAGTTTCTTTTGAGAAATTCTCTTTTTTTTTATTTTTAACATTAACAACTAAAGTCTATCTGAATATTTGTATGTCTGTTTTAATATTTGCATAATATTGTTAATACTGTGAGTTAAATAGCTAACTAAGTTTAACGTGTGCATCTGACCTGACTTGTTTGCTGCTTCCAGTGTTTCTAGCATGTGTTATCTCAGAGCTTGATTTTTTCTAACCAATATGCTCATCTTGTATCTGTGCACTGCTTTGTCTGCCTTTGGCCAGTTTGTACCTGAAAAGGGTGTTCTGACCATTTACCAAATTAATAAATAAATTACATGCAGGTTTATAACTAACAAAATGAAAAAAAAACTTTCAAACAATATCTTAAGTTGTAGCAAGCATAAACAGCCTAGTGCATGCCATTAAGTGGAAACGTGCATATAAACAGCTCAGAAAATAACAGACTGGTCAGGCAATTGCGATGCCTGAAATCCATGCTTTGTGCCACAAGTATATTGACCTCAGTATATCATGATGCCCTACTACCCAGATGTGAGGAACCTGCTGATGCAAACTAGCACAGTCTAAAAATACAGCATGCTTGAATATGGCTGACACTGACATTTAACGCGAGACTCGGTAACAGGAGGATGCCAAACTTCAAGCAGAATATTAGAAAACAAAAGTGGAACGGACACCTAAACATGATGTATTGCTATTAAACAACTGTTTATACTTATTTTGTAGATTAAATAGTTCTTGATTTATTTATTTTTTATTCTGTTGTGGTCCTCCTTGGCAAAGGTAAGCCACCTACATGACACTGTTCTTTGGTGATCTAGGTCCTCAAACCAGTGGAAGTAATATAACTGCTTAGGGAAATCCTATTCATAATTTGCATGTAACGACTTTGAAACTTGTGATACTCTATGATCATCACTGCTAATTTATTCATATACCTTTTTTTTCAGAAATAACATTATGAAGAGCACAGGCAGTGCTACATATAGCAAAAGTAAGAAACGTGCACTAGATATAAGCAAACCAAGAAAATATTTCAAACCGATTCTACTCTGTTATACTCTAAGGCCTAGAACCAGCTCATTCTGCTATGGTCATATGCTGTAGGCCAAACCATCCTCTTAATCATTACCATCTTTGTTGGGTTTTTTTTGTTTTTTTTTTCAGCAACAGCACTTGAGTATACTATACTACATATCTTCCATCTTTCTTATCACAGATGCCACTTTGGTGGTTTTAACTTAGCAATAGATGGTCTGTATAGCTTTTACTCTATATACAAAAACCCCTCTTAATATGAAATGTAAACTATCACCTGTTTTGAAAACAGAGTTTTGCTTTTATTTACCTTTGTCAGTAAACAGTGGCTTTACATCAGTGGCTGTTACATCTCTTAGAATTTTGCCTCCTAAAGGAGATACCAGAATATTATTCACCATACCATTTCCATTTGCCTGTTGAATGTAAAAGACAACATGCTGGAAACTATTAAAGCTATGGTTACATTTTCACTGGCCCTGTTGCCTTTAGAGCAGAGATTATTGAACACACATGCCACTCAGTCATGTGTGCAGCTCTTGTATTTTTCAGTTAATATATTTTATTAAGTATTTAAGTATGATACCACAACAACAAATAATAAGCAAAACAAACTATGCAGCTACATTAGGTGTGGAATAGGTACTGTGATTCTGATCTATAAAGAATTCTTGTAAAATATCAAACAAAGAAATAAGGACTGGAACAGAAGAAACCACATGATATCACAAGGTGCAAAAAAAAAAAAAAAAAAACAGAGCAATATCCTGAAGGTTTTTATATGTACTCAAAGAGACTACTAGACGTAGGCTATATCTTTTACCATGTGAGGTTTGCAGCTGTTGTTCTGCATGAGCTAATGGTTTAAATACATCAGATAAACAACTAGATGGTGCTAGCATTTAAAGATGATTGATATATGTCTACTAGAAACAGCATTACATTCTAACATTAAAAATTAATTATAAAAAAAAATAATTTACTTTGTTACACCAATTTGCTCACCCAGTATTTCTGACAGAATATTCTGCAGGGAATTGTTTAACTCTGCAGTCTCATTACACTCCCAAAAAATATGTTCCCAGATATCTCTTTCATCCAATCACACCTCAAACATTTGCAATCTACCTAAGGAAAATTCTTTGCAGTCTCCTTGAGGTATAATAATACCTATGCAAACGCTTCCAAGGAAACATACTAAATCTTCTAGACTGTATATTTGTGAAACATACTCCTCCCCGCGGCTGGGTGGGCATTCAAAAGACATGCGTAAATAGGTATGCCTTCGTTGAAGGTTGAACGTCGAGCTGTCACCTTGGTGTTCGTGAAAATCTACTGCCAATCATTAGCGGACCGGAGTTCCGCTGTGGCAACCCCTAACTGGGAAAAGCTGAAAGACAACAACAACATATACCCCACCCCACCCCCCATTTTCTCTTTGTGGATTGTTTATCCAGTCTGTCTTTCCAATTCTTTCTAACCTTCTGTGATTCATTCCTATAGATATCATGCAATATTTTATATGCCCTACTAATTATCCCTTTTTTAACAGCAGCTTCTGTTCTAGATTCTACTAAAAAAATCTACCAGTGCTAGTCTTTCAATTATTATCCCCTATTCCTTTCTCTTTGTCTATACTCTGACATGGATCCTTGATAGGGAAGACAAACTCTCGCCTGCAGTCCAAATGAATTCTTGGCCTCTGCCCACTCTGTTACCTTTCCCTTTCTAATTATTTGCTCCCAATGGCTTGGTTCCTTTGCCAGTTTTTTCCAGTAAATCCCAGCCTCCTCTTGCCTATTCTCTGTACACCTAATTGCATTTATCCCTATTGGCGGTTTCTCCATTCCCTTGTTGGCTTAGGTCTTAGAATACATTCTGCCACTTTATAAATAAAATATTCTGCATTGTTATTGTTATTCTCCTTAAGGATCTGCTTCCATAACTCCAGTCTATCATTACTTCTTGAGCTTCACCTGTTTCATCAGCCCATTTCACTTTGAGTTATGGTTTTCTCTTGTGCTATGTATAGCAGCCTTAATGGTGTAGCTCTGAAATACCCCTTCAAATGAGGTAATCGTAAACAACCTTGTTCCATTGGGTGGATCAGCTTATCCCCTTGACTCTTGCTGTCTTTCCCTCCCAGATAAAATCCTTCAACTCTTTAACTGCTATCCACAACTTCTCCTCTGGTTGATAAAAACATGCTCGACCAGTTTATAAAACCAAAGGGATTAAAATATTTTCACTGCTTGTTTCTTTTGTATCTTGGTATCCACATCCATAAAACAGAGCTTCCGATTTCTCAGTATTTGTATTATCTTTCCTTTAGAGTCTTGATTTAGCTGGTACAGCAGAATCCTTTTTAATCAATACTCCTAAGTATTTCATTTTATCATATCATCATAAATATTGGTTTTGATGTAGCAATACTTGTGTGGGTAGATACTTTACAGCTATTGCCTTTGTTTTATCTTCATCAATTTTGTGTCCTGAAAAGATGTGAAACTCTCTCAGAATGCTCCAGAAAACTAAAACACCCTTTTCTGGTTTTATCAGGTACAAAATAATATATTTTATTTTATTTATTTATTTAAATAAATACATTTCTAGTTGTTTTAATAGGTACTAAATAATATCTGCAAATGAAACAAACCTTTCTTGATTACCGTACCAACTACATCCTACATCTTTGAATTTCTGAATCCATAATTTTCTTTGCCAATGGTTCTTAATATAATGCAACTAACACAAGGGAAAGAAAACGCCCTTGCCTGGTTTCTCTGCTCAAACAGAAGTTATCAGAGAGGAGCACCCTCCCACTTTAATTTTTAACTCTGGTCTCTCATATAGCCTCCTAATCAAACCATATTCTTTTATTAGAGAATACAAAAGCTTACCTTGCCCTGCACATAACATCCTAGCTTACTCTGTCAAATGCTTTCTCTGCATCAAGACCTACCAACAACAGTGATATTTTCTTATATTCTGCTTTCCTCTGGATCATCGTTCTATTAATGTTCTCAAATGTTTGAGCTGTGATACAGAATTGGAATTGCATAGCTATAATAAGGCCTTTTTGAGTTTAATTTTGGTGGCTACCAAACAAGCAATAACTAGAACATGGAAATCAAAATCTAAACCAACTGTACTATACGTTGTGAATATAGTAACAGAGATAAAAGAACTGAAATTCGGATCTTTATAAAAGGGTAAGAGCAAATGACAGAAAAAATTGAAATTGTGGGAATAATACATGCAGAATAATGTTTTGAAGGAGGAATGGGGTTTAATGGAAGGCATGAAGTGAATGAATTATATATTGTTTGACTGTGACTGTACAGAAGATTATAAGTAATGTGTAATGTTTGCAACTGAAAATATGTCAGTATGGTTTTAAATGTACATGAATTTATGATTATCTACATGATAATTCAATAAAGAAGTTTCTTGTTTAAAAAAAAGCAATTATAGGTATGATCTGGGTAGCTCTTCTTTTTACATTAGGTCTTAAGATAGCTGTCCTACTCTGAATGAACTACAGTTACCAATGAAGAGACTATAGGGTATGGTAGTAATCTAACCATAATCATTTGAACCTCACATTTTATTACATATATACTAGATTGATATAAGTCATTAGTTACAAACATTTTGATCATATTTTGGACATTATTTTGCATTTAATAATTCTTAAAGGATATAAATTGTATTTCTTCTGAACAAATGTTCTAGTCCTAGATGGAGATGAGGATTTCAGAGAGAGAGGTAAATCAGTCAATGGATTCTGCAAGTAGGAGTAACAGAGTCAGGCTCCCTTCCTAGAATTAAAAGTAAAGTATGCACACTATATTCAAAATATCAATCTGTGGTCTATATGGAGAGGATATGCACTTTTCATCAATTAGTTCCTTCTAAAGATTTAATAGCAGCATTTACACTGCTCCCACTATGGGTGTGAACAGCCTCAAGGGTATATACAGAAAGGAAAGAGTACTAAATTATATTAAGAAAAACAGATTGCAAATAGTAATGTTACAGGGGACACATTTGGAAAAAAAAAGGGATCTTGGCAAGTTAAGGATTACAAGAGTCTCCCTAAATTATTTACTAATAATTCTTGGAGTAAAGCAATTTCTCTCATTGACATCTACCAGATAAATCTAAACTTTTGAATGACTTTAGGAATTGTTCCATATATAACTTTTCTGTTTATTATCTGTTTCTTTTTTCACTAGAAATACAATTATTATATATTTTCCAGGCCTTTGTAAATAATGTACATAGTTTATTACCTTGTTTAGAAAATGTTATTATCTTTTTTACTTATTATTAAAATGCATTGCATTATTGTGATAATTTTATGAAAAATAACTTTTTGAGGAAAAAATAAATAATCAGCACTTAGCAGAGAATATTACTTATAGGTGGGGACTGGAATTTTTGATTTATGAATTATTAGGGAAGAATAAAATTTCTTCAGAAGTTATAGTTAGTGAGTAGAATAACATGCAAGTGGAATGTAAAAATGGGATAGAAATAAAAAAAAGATAATGGTTAAGAAGTAATAGTAATTTAGAGAGATTAAGAAAGGTTAAAGAATGAATATGTATAGAAAGATTGCTGTCAAGCAACTTTTTTTTTTTATAATAACCCCAGAACACAAACACTCTTAGCAGAATGACTTGGTCAACAGAAAGTAAAAAAGGTTATTGCCAATCTTAGGGAGCCTAAAAGAAGAAAAATAACCAAAGAACCTGTATTAGAGATATTTCAGGAATTTTATGAAAATTTCTAAAAAGCAGAAGAATGAGCCCTGCGGGCTCACTCCGCTCCCCTACCCTGCCCCCAATTCTCACCTGCCCCCAGTACCACTACATTTATACTTACCAAACCACACCACCTCCTAAACCCCACCCCCTACACATCACAACTAACCAACCAAACACACTCTAACTGTACACCCAACCCACACTCCTCACCCACAACTCCACCATACCTCACTCTCTTGCATCCACCCACACACACGCACACTCCCAACACCTACAGCATGTACCCCACAAAGTCTCCACTAACTCCCACCATATATCCAAAACCTAGACTGATCTTGTACATCATACCACCACTTATCACTGTTTATCTCCTCACCTCCTATGAATACTACTACCTACCTATCCCTCAATACCCCACATCCTGTACCACTGCTAGCTTTCCACCCCCATTATCCCACACCATTTCAACCATACCTTTACTCTAACTGTACTACCCCAACACCTCTTCATTCCCTTAGAGCCACCTATATAAAAACTAGGACTAGATACTATGAGCTACTCCAACTAAAAATCCAGAAACTAGTAAGGAAGTCTAAACCAACCCTCATAGCAGATGGCGATATCCACCCAAACCCAGGCTCAACCCTACCAGAAACCACAAGCTCCACAAATATTACTGTCACCAATCTACAGAGCACATATAATGCCCCTAATTCACTACTAATCTGTCACCTAAACATCAGAAGCATGAATAATAAGATTCACTATATACATGCCCTTCTGGACATGCACTCCCCTGACCTATTATGTCTTACCAAAACCTGGCTCAAACCCACTGCCCCTGACAACGAGGTAATACCCCCCCCACCTACAATATTTTAAGACTTGACCGGCAGGGTAGAAAAGGTGGTGGAGTAGCCATTATTACAAATCAACTTTACAGGTGTCCACCGTAACCATCCCACAAAGCCTAATAACTAGCACCTCAGAAACACTCTTCATAAAGGTCCAGCTTAACAAACACAAAGCTATCAACATAGCAAGTATCTACATGCCCCCAGGTGACAATATAGTGACCTTGGAAAGTACCCTCCAATGGCTATCCACTACACACCCCCAAGAAACTATTATTTTAGGAGAATTCAATATCGATTGGAAAACCTGTTCATCAAAAACCCGAACCACCCACATTAAATTAAATGGCTTCTCCCAAATTATAAACTCCCCCTCCAGAATCAATAATCCCTACAATAAAGAAAGCACCCTCGATTGGATACTTATAAACAACAAACCTCAGTTATATACATCAGGCACCATACCTGAGAACATGAGCGACCACTTCCTAACATATATAATAAGAAAAAGGAATGACATGCCTCAGCAAATCACCCATAAAACCATTAGAAACACAAAAAACTTTAACCTCACCAATTTCCAGACCAAACTTAAATCTTGCAATTGGTCCAACCTAAAGCTACTTCCCCTAGACGAAGCAGTCCCACACTTTAATACTAACTTCCTAGCCATCTTAGACAGGCATGCTCCCATAAGAAAGATCAGAACCAAAACCAAAATAGTTCCATGGCTAACCAAAGGTACTATACAAAAGCTAACTGCTAGGGACACAGCATGGACCTCCTGGAAATCCCCCAAATCCAGTCAAGATCATATTAGGTACAAACAATAGAGAAACGAAGCTAAAAAATCAATTAAGCTAGATAAACAAACCTACTATTTCAGCTTACAGAAAAAGCAACAAAACCAGCCACAAAAATTCTGGTCAGGTCTCAATAAACTGCTCCATCCAGGTAAATCCACTACCCCCACCCCATTCATCTACATTACACCTACCCCCTAAAAGTATAGCAGAGGCCTTCAATACTTTCTTTTACAGAAACAGTGGAATCCCTAGCTAATAACCTACCTCCCAACTCAGCAAACATCACCTCAGCCCCACCTGATAATGTACCCTCATTCAAATATGATCCAATCCCCACAGACTATATTAAATCCCTACTTAAGAAACTCAAACCCACCACACTAGCAGCAGACTTACTCCCTGCTGAATTTCTACAAAAGGCCGCAAACGAAATATCATACCCTATCTCCATCTTAATTAACTGTACTCTCCATGAATCCTATGTTCCCTCCATCTGGAAAATCTTCCACATTATACCACTTCACAAAGGGGGGTAACTCCACAGAACTCTCAAACTATAAGCTTATAACCAGTCTATCTCCCTTAGCCAAATTATGGAAAAATGTATACATAAACAAATTCTAACTTACCTTATCCAGAACAATCTCCTAGCCCCATCCCAGCATGGATTCAGACCTGCTCATAGTACCACAACAGCACTTCTCTCCTTCTCTCACACAATAAATCAGAATCATAATCACAACAAACTCTCCTCTGCCCTCTTTCTCGACCTGTTCAAAGCATTTGATATGGTCAATCACCACCTACTCCTAGACACACTCAAATCATTCAGCCTTAAAAACCTATTAACCAAATGGTTCCAATCGTACTTGCAGGGCAGACAACAAGCAGTATTATGGAAAGAAAAATCTATCCCCCCTATTACCAATCACCCTTGGTGTCCCCCAAGGGTCCATATTAGGCCCCCTCCTTTTCTCAATATTCATTAATGACCTACCCAAAGTCATCTCTGATGCAACCTGTATTCAGTATGCAGATGACTCTACCCTAATCTGTTCTGCCACCACCTCCTCAGACCTACAATCCCTATCCCAGAGCACATTCAACAAAGGAGAGATCTGGTTCAATGATCGCCGTCTCCTATTGAAACCCAACAAAATCAAACTAGTACTTCTCTCCCCTACCCAAAAAACCTCATCACCAAATATTACAATCTCATCCGATAATGGCACCATAATCTCTCCAGATCCATCTACAAAACTTCTTGGTGTAATAATAGATAATAACCTTACATTTGACACTCATATCGACAAAACCATCAAAACAGTTAACAAAAAAAATAGGCTCCCTATATAGGACTTAACCATTTCTAACCCCACCGGCTAGAACAACCATAGCTAGAACACACCTTCTCTCAACCCTTCTCTATGCCTCTCCCATTTTCCTAAACCTACAGAAAGCTAACCTAAACAAAATAGCTAGCTGCTACAACAATATAGCTAGATTTGCCACAGCATACAGAACCCATCACTGTCAAAATCTTCAAACATTGGACTGGCTAGAGCTACCTAATCAACTCCAGTACAACCAACTCATAGTTATTCATAAAATCCTCTACCAACCTAACAGTACACCCATTCTGGCAAGTATTATCACCCCCTACTGCAACCTACCATCTCTCCGCTCATCTAACAAGATGCAAGTTCAATCTGCCAAAGCCAAAAACTCAGATGGAGAATCACTTCTCTCCAAGTCAGCTGGTAAGAAATGAAACACACTCCCCCCAGATATTACCACTATAGCCTCATTACCCCAATTTAAAACATCCCGAAAGAGTCATCTAAACAAGCATTGGCTATGCCCATGTCTAGACCCAGGCTAACTCGACTTACATGCAATTCTTGAAAGCAAATGATACAATTTGGAATAAAACTTCTACCTAAACCCACCTTAATTATAACTACTTCTCTATAACCTTCAGAACAACATTCACTAAATCCTACCTAACTTCCTATACACAACTTTAGAATGCTGTCTTTCTAACTCCCTACACTAACTTTTAAATCCCTTATCTGTACCTCCTCTTGTGTATCCTGTCATCCTAGCTTTTATACAAATATGTATTCAACCCTTCTACATCCACTTTCCAAGAACTCTCCTATTAACTAAACACCTTTTTCTCGCTAACCACCTTGTTTTCTCCGGGTAGTCACTCATGTCATCTATCATTGTATCATGCCATTCTATACACTCAAATGTTTTACTATTATTGCTGTAAATATGTAATTCTACTATTGCTGTACATATGTAATACTATAAACCTACAATGATCTTAAACTTCAATCTAACGATGTATATATATATATATATATATATATATATATATATATATATATATATATATATATATATATATATATATATATATATATATATATATATATATATATATATAAAACCTTCTACTGAAATTTTAAGATGTTACATATTTTAATGTAACCATGAATATTGACCGTTATCTTTTTGTACATGTGGAGCTTTTCTTCCTGGGCCTCCGCTGAAAATGGACATGTATCCAATCGGACTTTCCTGGTTAACAAATGTAAAATAAAATTAAAAAAAATTAAAAATGTGGAAATCAGGAAAAAGTACAAATTGAAATATTTATAGAAGACATAAAAGTATGACAAGGTTAGAGGTAGATGAGGCTCAACAATTAACAATTAACATTGAAGGAGATGTGATAAAAATGGTAAGTTATAATAATAAATCTACAGGAATGCCTCAAGGAATAGATGGCATTCATGTGGAAGTTTGGAGGTAAGAAAGTGATAAAGATCTGGAAGGTTTTGTTTAACAGTATTTTAAAAGGAGCAGCAGCACCAACATCCTGAAAGAAAGCTGTAGTAGCTGTAGTACCTAAATGATGCTAAAGACCACTCAGACCCATGTTTATTGAGGTGCAGTGCAATTGAAAACCATGACTTTGTAATAGCTAAAACAATTACAAAGGTGATGCCAAAATTGATAGACAAAAATCAATGTGGTTTGTGGAAGGGACTCAAACATTTGACAATAATAGAGCAATGATGATCCAGAGGGAAGCATAAGATAACAAAATACCACTGTTGTAGGTGGGTCTTGATGCAGACAAAAGCATTTGACAGAGATTTTGAGAGTAGGCAATGGAAGTATTTGCATTCCCTGATACAATAATAAGATTAATGAGGGAGGTATATGAGAGATCAAAAATCAAAGTGGGAGGAATCCTCTCTGAAGAGTTGTCTCTCAATAGAGGAACCTGGAACAGGTTCCCCCTTTCCCCTTTGTTATTTGCATTATATTTAGAAGAATTGGCAAAGAAAATAAGGGACTCGAGAATTCAAGGATTTAGTTGGCATGGTAATCAAGAAAAGATGGCTTTATCTGTACACAATATTATTTTTTACCTGATAAAAATAATAAAATGAGATCTCAGTGTTGTAGAACATTCTGAAGCAGTTTAAAATTTTTTGAGATATAAAATTAAAGCAGACAAAACAAGACTATAGCTGCAAATGATGAATCCAGACATGAACTGGTTCAACGGTTTATGAGCACACGATAAAAAAGTAATATTTAGGAGTATAGGTTAGAAAAGATTCTGTTATGGAAGGTAAGAATATCGGGGAAGAGACTAAACAAAAGATAATGCAAAAATGGAGAAACTGGAAACTCTTGTTTATGTATATGGATAGTAAGATACAAGCAGTGAAATGTTTTAGTTCCTATTAGGCATATTTTTAGCTACCAGAGGAGAAGTTGTGGGCAGTAATTAAAGAGTTGAACGATTTTATCTGAGAGGGGAAGATGACAGGGATCAAGTTGTATAAACTGATCCATCAAATAGAACAAGGTGTTTTAGGATTACCTAATTTGAGAGGATATTTTAGAGATATGGCTGTCATGCATAACATAAGCAGAAAGCTGCAATTCAAAGTGGAAAGGGATGATGATGAAGCAGGGGGAATGCAATATATAAGTTGGAAGTGGAATTTTGTATGCAGATCCTTAAGGAGAACAACAGCACTCATACATATTATTAAAGATATAGTACAAAAGACATCAAAGATTGAAACAGTACTAAATTTGTGATCTTTAATTGTACTTTGACTTAGGAATGGGGTCCATTCTTGTCATGGTATTAGAAACCCAGAAGATTTGGAGAAATTAAAAAAGACAGATTATTATATTCATAAACTAGCAGCAAGTATTCTAAAAACTAAGCCAATTCAGGGATGGAGAAAGGAGATTCTAATGATAAGGATCATTGCAATTAGGGGTACAGAGAATGGGCAAGAGGGGGACTGAAATGCATTAATAAAAGTGACAAAGAAACCAATGTATTTGGATTTGAAGTCTGAATAAATGAAAGCACTGCTGGTGATTCCCTGCTGGGTGAGAAAACCTATATGTTTTGCCTGTGACCTTATAGAGCTATTTCTCATACATGCTACATTTTGTTTTCTGTTTTAAGAAAGTTGCTTGGCTTGGAGTTTTTGTTCTACATCAGAGGTGTACATAAATTATCTAGGCTGCTCATTTCACATGTTTTTTTCATTGATTAAATTGTCTCTTGAATGATACTTAAATACTCAGTGAAATTCTGGGCCTCTGCCTATGTCTAAAAAAATTGAAGGCTGCATAAACTAAAGCACTGCTGATTATACCCTGCTTCATTTCCCACCCACCCTCTTGTTTGTTGATTTGCTTTTTAAACTTAGTGACTTTACACTGCCCACCCCTACTGTAAATTGAGCTTAATAAGCTCCTCCCTTTCTACACTTCATAGGTTCATAGGTTCATAGGTTGCTACTAGGCTATCAGCCCTAGGGCCTATACAAGCCTAGCCATAACAATTCCCTGGCTATTTCTTCCCACACTATTTACTTCCCTGGACCCCTGTCTAGCAGAGTGACTGACATGATCCTTGGGGTGAATTTCCTTTCCCCCATCCAATCATCAAGGTTCCTTTTGAAGAGGGCCAAGGAGGCGCTCTGCTTGGCATGTATGGGCAGTCTATTCCAGGCTCAGGAACCTATCCCTCCAGCATGTTTTGTTCATTGTGATGACAAGGTTTAGACCCCTGGAGCATGTGGCTCTGTGGGATTGGGATTTCTTTAAGTGGAGCATGTCCAACATTTCAGGGGTTGAAATGGCCATGTATGTTAAGCAGAGATCGTCACTGAGTAGACAATATGCCACAGAGTATAGCTGGAGTTTTTTTAGACGGTCAGTATATGGCATCTGCTTTAGGCCTGTGATTCTTTTAGTGAGGTATTTCTGTGGCCTTTCCAGCTGTTGCAGATGTCTTGTGAGGTACACACCAAATGGTGCATTATACTCTATAATGGGTCTAATGAGGGATGAGTACAGTGGGACAATTACCTCCTTTTTTCTGGATGAAAAGCCCTTAGTGATGAGGTGTGCCACATAGAAGGATTTTCTGGCTGTTGTGGTGATGTGGTTATCAAAAGTGAGACCACTGTCCACCTGTGTCCCTAAGTATCTCATCACACTTTCGATGTTTAGTGTACTGCCACCTATGTGGTAATTCATGGATTATGTGGTTATCAAAAGTGAGACCACTGTCCGCCTGTGTCCCTAAGTATCTCATCACACTTTCGATGTTTAGTGTACTGCCACCTATGTGGTAATTCATGGATACATGTTTTTTTCCAAAGGGGATAACCATACTTTTATTGGCATTAAGCTTGAGCCCATGGCTCTGGCACCAGGCATCTGTTTCTGTAAGGCCCTTTTGTAGAATATCCACATCATTTGGGGATTCAGTAATGGTTCCCAGTTTGCAGTCATCTGCAAACTTTGTTAGCCAGAGTCCCTTAGTGTTGGCCTATACTTCAGAGAAGTAGATGCCAAACAAGAGTGGTCCCAGGACTGAATCCTGAAGTACTCCATTTGTCACTTGTCTGGAGCTGGATTTGGAGTCAGCTACATTTACAGTCTGGGCTCTGTCAGTAAGCCAGTTGGCAACCCATGGAGTGACGTAGGGATTTATGCCCAGCTTAGTAAGTTTATCTATGATTCCAGAGTGGTGGATGGTGTTGAAAGCCTTGGTGAGGTCCAGATAGGCTGTGTGGACTGCCTTACCCTTGTCCACAGCTCTGGAGACCGATTTGAAGAAGTCAATCAGATTCAGGAGACAAGATCGGCCCTTCACAAACCCAAACTGGGTGGGGTCCAGTGTTTGAAGGTTGCCAATGTCTTTGTTTATAAGTTCCATGATAATGCATTCCATGCCCTCGCAGATCAGGCTTGTCAGACTGATGGGATAGTAGTTCCCGGGATCCAAGGCAGATAGCCCCTTGTGGAGTGGGATAACTGTAGCTGTGTGCCACTCAGTGGGCACGAAGCCTGAGGTGAGGCTATGACTAAACATGACACTTAGGTGAGGTGCCAGTTCATTTTGTAGTTCATGTAGTGCACAGCCCGGGATGTCATCTGATCCCATGGATGCTGTATTCTTAGCTTTGGAGAGTGCGATTTCAACCTGTGTGGCTGTGATTACCGGAATTTGGCAATCTTTTGGTATTGAGATGGGCCCTTTAGGGGGTGAGGGGGGTGAAGTTGGCACTACTTGTTGATATCCTGAATTATTTATTTGCCTTTCTTTGTGCTTATATATATGTCCTATGCAGCCCGACTGAAAAAACTCCAGCTGTACTCAGTGGCATATCGCTTACTCAGAGGTGATCTCTGCCTGACTTACAAAGCCATGTCCAACTCAGAATTGATGGACATGCTCCACCTAAATAAATCCAAGTCACTGCGAGCCACGTGCTTTAGTGAGCTAAACCTCGCCACAACAATAAATAGAACATGCTGAAGGGATAGATTCCTGTCACAGAGACTCCCCATGCTTTGGAGCAAAATTCCTAACTACATTAGGCAGAGCCCCTCACTAACACTCTTCAAGAGAAGCCTTGACGAGTGGATGGGTAACAGAAAATACACCCCTGGGATCACTTCATTGGCTCTGCTTGACAGGCTCAGTTAATTAATCAATGGGGCAGCGAAAGCCGACACACTCTGGCTAGGCTTAAAAATGCCCTCGGGCAGATAGCCTAGTACCTACCTATGAACCTATATTGAAAAGCCCATTTTGCCTCCCATTTCTGTTCTACTATCTAACTAGCTGTTGGATAAAGTAGTATATTTTTACACTCGAGCAAACAACTGTTTTTACACAAAAGAGGTCAGTGGATTTTCCATCTAGTGCATTGGGAGGTAGTCTTGAGATTTCTAAATGTAGTTTTACTGGCTGGAGGTCTTATCTTGGTTTTTAGTGCCTTTATAAAGTCTGTACAGGTAGGTAGCTCTTGGCTCATTTATTCAAAGTGAATACTTTTATTGAATAACCATAATTTTATAAGGGGTTTAAAGTACATTGCTGCATCTATATCTTTAAGTTTGTGGTAACATTTTGTATTTTTTTTTTTTTTGCACTTCTTTGCACGTGATTTGCAATGTTCTGATACCTAGATAGCACAGCCCAGATTCAGACTTGCTGAATCTAGCATGCTATTGATACACTTGTGCACTAAACCAGCCATCTTACATTAAGAAAGGTTCCCCTGCACCCTTGTGGCAGAAGAGTGTGGATCCAGCCTTGTCTGAGATGGGGGTTGCTGGGGGAATGTTCATTGTGTGCTTTCCTATTGGTAGATTAGCTTAAAAGTGTCTTAATTCTATCTGTATTAAAGCCTTGATTTTGCAGGATGCAGTGTACCATACAACAGGGGTTAAGGATACCCTGTATAGATGCAAATACGTTGAAACTCAATTTTGTTTCCCTAGACATCTGTCAGTGAAACCCTTCCCAAGCTTCTCTACTACACTACGGGTGACTGAGCAGTATTGCCACACTTATCATCCATAGCCTTAAATAGAACAAGGACCTTTGTTAGTCCTAGCTCAAAAACTAGTCAGACTAGCCCAATCCCTTCCCTAATAGTATATACAGTAAAAACTTGCTGTAATGGATAGGCAGTTTCCCATCATTTCACCAGCCATCCTAACTGACATGGCATTCTGAAGCAATGTAGTAATTGCCTCATGTATACTGACAACCACTTCCTCATAAAACAAATACCCTAAGGGAGAGATGTAATTACACTATGAAATTTAAATCAAGTCTCTCATGTAACAACAAATCAGGCATCAGACAGGTTGTCAGCACAGACATTTCACCTCTCACACAAAATGAGGTCATGACACATAAACCAACATATGAGGTACTCACTAGAAGCCTACCAAAAGATGAGAGACCTCCCAAATGTAAACCACTTACACACACTGCTATGAAAATAGAAACCACTACAAATAACACATACACCAGTGTCTCAGCAAATAAGCTTCTAAGGCAGAATACCTCAAAACCTAATGTCTTGGTCGTAAGTGACTCCATAGTGAGACACACAGATATTCACCTCACCAGGCTGGACAAGGAGATCATGGTCAGCTGCTTGTCTGGTGCCAGGATCCATCAAATCATATATGCACTCAAATCACTCAACAAGTACTGTTCTGATTATGTCATAGTCCATGCTGGGGGAATGCCTTGAGACATACCTCTCTGGACTATAGCAAGAGAGACATGACAGAACTCTTAGATTGTGTCCCAGGCAGGTATGACTCTAACCCACATCAGCATTCTACCTTCACCCAGGATGATGCCACATTACAAACAAAAAATGATTGACTTCAACAATTGGCCTAGCTTCTGGTGTCAGTCCAGGAGGATCCAGTATCTGTCAGCCTGGGAAGATATGGTTGACATGCCATGCTGCTTTGCCAGAGATGGTCTGCACCTGTCTCCTCTAGACTTTGGGATACTGGCAAAGGTGCTCATCTCTGCCATAGTGCCTTTCTTAGGCAATGTGAAAACAACAAAATTTTTAATGTAAGAAAATCCACTTAAGACAAACTCAAGGTTCTGCTGCTTAATGCTAGAAGTCTGAACATGAAACTGCACTCCCTGGAAGCAGTCTTCACCTTGGAAGATGCTGACATCTGTACAGTGACTGAGACATGATTCAAGGCCACGGAGACCACCCCAGCCATGCAAGGCTACATTGTCTTCCACACGTTAAGACCTCAAAATGAATGAAGCAAAGGTGGAGGTGTATTCATCTTAATTAAAGCCAAGTACACCTCGAGACTGATCAAACAATGCAACTCTCAAACTACTCCATGTCCAACTAACTATAGGCAAAATAACCTACCACATCATTGCTAGCTATAGGTCCCCCAGCATGAACCAAGAAAAGCACACCTCCTATCTGGACTTACTGGAGTCACTTGCCATACAGCTCAACACCTCTGTCATGGGAGATTTCAACAATCCTTCCATGTACTGGGCAACATACATGAACATGAACATGCTCGCCCAGAGGTTACTGGACTTTGTCAATACAAATACTCTGGAACAGATAGTCCATACCTCCACAAGGGGTTCAAATCTCCTTTCTACATGTACCTCACCAGACACCTACAGCAGTTGAAGAGACCACAGAGGTTTTTCACTAAGCCATGACTTTCTCCAAACCATGACTTACATGGACAGACTGAAGGCCCTGTCACTGTACTCTGTATTGTATAGGCGGCTGACATGTGACTTGTGCCTGACCTACATGGCAGTCTCTGACTCAGTCCTGATGGATATGCTGCACATCCACAGGTCAAATGGCTCAAAAGTCACTCGCTCTAGGGATCTTAACCTAGCCTGTGAAATTAATAGAACATGCTGGAGAGACAGATATATCTCCCAGAGATTGCTACTACTATGGAATAAACTTCTCAGCAGCTCCTCGACTTAGCTATTCAAGTGCAGTGCAACCTGGACAAATGGATAGGAAATCGCAGAAGTCACCCGGACCATGGTCCCGTAATCATCGTGGACTGGTGTTTATCATATGGACACATATCATAGACACAGTCTGTAAGTCCAGTCCATCTAACCAACAAATAGGAAACACAAGGCTAAACATGACTAGGCTTGAAGGGGGCTAATCTATGCATGGCCTGCAAGTATCCTCCCATGAATCTATGAACCTGTGGAGGAGGAGTTTTTTTTTTATTTTTTTTAAACAGGTAGCTATTTTTTTGGGGTATGCGATTACTGGACACACACACACACACACACACACACACACACACAACACACACACAATACACACACACACACACACACAACAAAAAATCTGCTAGGAAGGCATGCAAGGCAAAAATGTCCAGTACCCCATGCATGCATGTCAAACTATATGCATGCAAAAACATACATAAATAATGCTATACATAACATGAAACATAATCTTCATAGTATTGGTGTATCAGTATATCCACAAATCAGGAAAATGCTATAGTATATACCATAAAGCTAGGAAATGCAAGCAATAGTATGCTTACAGCTATAAGTTAAACAGTGAATGCTGATATGTATAACATGAAATGTTTTAGTGTGAATGAATGAGTAATCATAATCAATAAGTAATCCATATAATAATGAAATGAATTATGGGTTAGTAGAAATTGGAAATGTTGGGTGGCTATTATTTACGTTAAGGGTTATGGTAAGGTGTTGAATGATTAATCACAGGTCATCAAGTCAAGTCCATAATTTCTGATAAGGTCATCATCCAATGTCCATTTGTTTTTGAACAATGTCGGGATGAGTTTGGAGCTTATTACATAGCATGGAGTTCCTTTGAGCATATATCAGTCCCTCCAGCAGGCTTTATTTATGTTGTAGACAAAATTAAGGTCCTTATATCTAGTATTCCTGGTTTTGTTTGTCTTGCAGATGTGCAAGTGATCCATCAGAGCTGGATGCACGGACACGTTATATGCGAGGCATAGATCCCCTCTCAGTAACCTGCAGGGGACTGAGTGAAGAGATAGGACCTTAAGGTGATCTGTGTAGGAAAGGGTATTCATACCCTGGATTCTCTTGATGAGAAGCCTTTGAGGGCATTCCAACTGTTGTAAGTGCCTGGCTAAGTACATGCCAACGGGGGCATTGTACTCCATGACGGGTCCTATAAGGGCTGATTAGCATGGTACTATTACTGCTTTGGGCCCACATGCCATACCCTTGATTATGAGTTGGGCAACTTAAAACAGTTGTTTTATTATCATGGCTACATGTGGTGAAATGCCAGATTACTGCTGACATAGGTTCCCAGCTCCCTAACTGTCAGGTCAACTCTTAGAGATGTTTTATCAATGAAGTAATTAAATTGGGCAGATGCTTTCCCAAAGGCACTTTAATCCATTTCTTTGCATTTAGTTGTAATCTGTGGCTTTTGCATCAATTATTTCTTTGTGTTAGACTCTCTTGCAGGATGTTGGTGCTGTGGGGATATCTATGATAACTCCCAGCTTACAGTCATCTGCGAACTTGGTGAGCCAGAAGTCTTTGACATTAGCCTTGACATCTGAAAAGTAGAAGCCAAACAGAAATGGATTCTATCTGTGAGTCAGCTGGCAATCCAGCAAGTTATGTAGGGATTTAATGCCTGAGTGGGATATTGTATTGAATGCCCTGGCCAGGTCAAGGTAGGTGGTTATTCATCATTTTCCACCCTCCATAGCCATAGTGAGTCTCCCAAAGTAGTTTACCTAGGCTGTGTAAAACAGCACTGGTGTCCAAGCTATACCCCATAAAATCTCATTAAACATGGGCAAAAGGAGTAGATGGAAATCATAGGAAAGAAGATGAAAGGAGATATACACAGCAAGCAGATAGGGAACGCATTAGCGGTGTATGTGATAGAGTGTGAGCCCTATATGAGGGATGCCATGTGATTGTCACACGTTTTTATTACTCATCCCATATGTTTAACTGTACCACTGTTTACTATCACATAAGAACACTGACTCCCTTATGATGACTTCAAAGACTTTGGTTCCAACACAGTCATCTACATTTGCTTAACCAGATGATGATCTCTGATATTTTGTTATAATAAGGTAGTATGTTCTACATATGCAACACATCGTGTAATACATGAATTCTTTTTTTAAGGAATTATTCAGTTTGATAACAAAATAAACACACTTAACATTTGAAGAATAAATACCTTTGTTTTTAATATTTTCACTTTCCCTTCTCTTCCTCACATATGTGTGCATCTCTCTCCCTCTCTCTCTCTATATATATATATATATATATATATATAATGTGTGTATATACATATATATATATATATATCTTAAGAATCTGTGTTGTGTATTTTCTCCTGCTTATTTTTACTATTATTCCACCCCACATAACTGCACATACTGCTCTTTCTCTCTCAGTAAATAGTCAATCTTGCTATAAAATGCACTTTTTATTTAACGTTTCCTTTATTTCTTGTCTGTCCTCATTTCAATTTATCTTTCTATCACAATACATAGCTTATATCTTATTTGATACTCAAAATCAAATGTAACCATATAACTTTAGTATATATTTTGTTTTTTATATTAACTACATTTAATATTTTTCTTTCTTTTACCGCTATGTCTTGTAGAATAATTTGTGTAACTTCTCTATAGTAAGGTCACTTCATGCCTATATGGTGCTTTTCTTCTTGAGACTCTGCTATAAAGGGGCATCATTTCCAGTCAGATTATTATATTGAACATATGGAAATAAATTCATTTGGAGGGTGCGGGATTCTGTTTTTTAAAATAATGCATTGAGGGATGATTAAACAAGATGTGATGCAACTTTGGTATGGCAGGCAGGGAACAGGAATTACTCATATTCTTTTGTAAAACTGATAAAAGGAGTTTTGATAAGTTTTGAAATGCTCTGTAAATGACGACTATAGGCTGTAGTTTACATAGAACTTAAATCTATTAATATATATTTGGTGGGTGGAATGGGTAACAGAATAATTAGTAAATTAAAATTACATAAAAATTGAAAGGCAGCTTCTTATACAGAACAAGCTTTCATCACATTTGCTAGACATTTCACATATGGAGAAATACAAAGCCAGATGAAACACATTTACTAAGGACATGCAGTTGCATGTGAGTAATAAAGGGTTTACCCACACCTGGTGATATTTGATTATAATAGTACTGCAAGAATTATCAAACATAGCTATGAATAAATTTGTACAACCTGTGACGACCATGCCCTGACCCAGCAATCAAGGAGCCTCAATCCTCACCACTAATGCCAGGGAGGTCGTCTCCTAGAAGAGAGGAAAGGATAACTAATACACACAGTAAAGTACAATTTCCCTTAAGTGCACACAGAGATCACAGTCAGTCTGGGTCTGGTTGCTCCCTTGCTCACCAGGTCCCCAATAAGACTCCCCAATGGCACAGCTATAGGGTCCAGGTCTCAGCCTAGCTGGGCAAGCTAAAACCTCCAGTACCCTCTCTGTACAATCAGTGCTTTGTATCCCTGCCAAATAGCTGACACACCACACACACACTTTGAGATAAGTATTTATACAACTTCACAGACACTCCTGGGAAAGGCTGACACAAATTCTCCAGCTGTGCCCCTTTACCCAAACTATATGGTAGTAATTACTGCCACCAGCCAACTAATAATATCAGCTACTAAAAGGCCCTTAAAAGGGTGTCCATTGATTACTGTGCAATATCATAATCCAATGGTAGTATGACTTGCAGTCAGGGCTTACCTTAGAGTGGCCTATTCCAATAACCACTATAAATATGCTATGTACTCTATAGCTTATCTCTACACAAACCAGCCACAGGTAGAAGGTTTTAAAAATATTTAATAATAAATAATTAAAACACAAGACAAAACTACTACACCACAGAGATATCTAAGAGTTCAGAGATCACACAGAAACTTAAAATAATACAGTAGGATAGGTCTGATTTCAAAGAAAAATACCTAATTAATCTTTACTAGCTTTAACTATTCCTAGAAATTACAGTGCTAAAAACTTACATGTGAGCTTAGGGCAGAGTGCTGATAAGTTGGATATCCAAGATCAAAATGCTTCTAGTCTCTTGTGAGAAATAGTATTTAAAAATTGTAGCATTGTCGCCTCACAGCCAGAGGTTCTCCCATTTGATTCTCAGCTGGAGCGCCTTCTGTGTGGAGTCTGCATATCCTCCCCACGGTCGAGTGGTATTCGAAAGACATGTGTGAATGGGCGTGCCTTCGTTGAAGGTTGGGCATCGGGCTGGCACCTCAGCACCATAAAAATCGACTGCCAATCATTAGCGGATTGGAGTTCCGCTGTGGTGACCCCTAACCGGGAAAAGCCGAAAGAAAACAACAACTAACAAACATGTCTCTAAGACCCTCCCAAATTGCATCATTTTTGACACTTAGGTTTTCCCAGTATTCATATTGCATCATCTTAACACCTGGTCTGAGTTCTCAGGCCACAAACTGCATTATTTAGCAATCTAACACCTGCACAGAAACTTACAATAGAAGACATTTCTTATGTATAGTCTAACAGAAACTAGAGCAATAAAGCACATTCCACATCTAAATTCTGGTCATAAACTTTAGCCTTAAAACAATGGGCATGAAACCTTCATCCAGTCGCTCTGGAGCCGAATTCTAACATGAAAGGGTCACAATATGCTTCACTAGGCCAGCAGAGTGCAATGTTGTCACATATTTTGCAGTTCTACGTATCACAGTATTCTTTACACTAAAGTAGCATGCCTGTATTTTACATTTATTATCAAGAAAACATGCCTGTATTTTGCATTTATTTACAAATGCCAGAATTATATATCAAATTCTATTTGACTAGGCTGGCAGCCTTCGCACAACTCTCCCCAATCGTCACACAACCCACACTCAAAAATGAATTATTTCTATTATATAATGACATCATTATATAAAAAAAAATATGTCATGCTTTTTAAGTAATTTCATTGTATTAAGGAACTTTGTGTTCCATCTTTTCTTAGATATGAGGAGTGAATTAATGAGATAGCATGCATTGGTCATATGTGTGCTGTCAGCTATTGTACAAGTCATTGCTGTGCATTTGAATGACTGCTTGTGCAAACATTTCACAGCTTTGTGAGTGTCACTGCAATGTTTTGTTTTCTGTGAGCCTACACAGCACCTTTAATTTTTTTTCTCTTTTCTCCACTGTGGTGCGACCATGGAGTTGGTATATATAATTTTAAGGAGCATCGTGGATGCAGACTTTTTTCTATTTTTATAGGATTTTTGGATCACTGTTTTTGAACCTAAATTTTCAGTAACCGGTGAGCTGAAAAAAAGATCAACAGCTCATAGAGAAGATTGTACTGATGCTTGCAGAGTACAGCAATTTAAGGCAGTTTTTGCCATTTTTCTTCATAGAGTTAGGGGTGTGCATGCACTCAGCTGATTGCATTAAGAAACCTGCATACTTTTGGTATCTCATGAGTGTATTTTTACACTTGTTTTGTATTTTTTATATATTCTTCTGGCCTAAAGAAGAATGCATTGGTGTGTGAGAGGAGGAGATTTTCTGTTAAAATATGCTGTTTTGACTTTTCTTTCTATACATATAGGCTCAGATAATGTTTTACTATAACAACATTGAAGTGGATTCGGTCGAATCAACTTCAGATGAAGTCCGGAGGCCAAATGGTGACAATGTCAAACCCGACATTGTCGAAGTACAAATCTCTCCCCTATCTTGACCCATGTTAAAGCCTGTTCCAAGGTCAAAGTCAAGATGTATTTCGACAATGTCGGAATTCGACATTGTTACTTTTGCAGATGTGGGTCGATGATCCCATCATTCGACTTAATTTGCTTCGACATTACCATAGTAAACCAATAATATAATGGTTACTGATTTTCTTTTTACTAGATATAGCACTAGAGATGTCTTTTGGTTTTCTACAATCTCTGCAACCTGCTTGATGGATTTGGTCATCCTGAGGTGATGTAGCAATTATATCATGCTTGCTAACAACTACCCAATTCTAAATCAAACTGACATGGTATATGAGAGATGTACTTGCACAATGTCACTGGTGGCAAGGCTCTCACTTACCCACACAAATAATACCAAACAGCTTGCCAGTAACACACACACACACATCACCCTACAGCACTCTGCTAAGGCAACCAGCACCAACATATACAATGTCATCATAAGGAGTCTCACCTTCAACAACCTCTGCACTACTCTGCTAAGGCAACCTGCACAGACACAATATCATCCTAAGGTGCCTCATCATCAGCAACCTTTACAGCACTCTGCTAAAGTAACCTGCACACACACATACATTGTCATTCTAAGGTTTCTCACCCTCAGCAACCTCTACAGCACTCTGCTAAGGCAACCTGCACAGACACATACATTGTCATCCTAAGGTTTCTCACCCTCAGCAACCTCTACAGCACTCTACTAAGACAATCTGCATTAACACACACATTGTCATCATAAGGTGTCTCACCCTCTAAGCACATAAGACAAACCATCACAAAGCACAACACAATATTTTAGTCATAAGAGAATCTATTGTGAGGCAGACATATATTCCACTCACCAGGCTGAACAAGGAGAGAGGGAGAGAGTTACAGTCAGCTGCCTCTCAGGGGCCTGGAACAACCAGATCATTTATTCACTCAAGTCATTGCATGACAAGTACCAATATGACTCTGTTATTGTCCATGTGGGTATAAATGACCTGAGACATACCTCCCTGGCCTATATGAAGTGATACATGATAGAAGTTTCAGACTATGCATACCAGGTAGGTATGAGCCTAGCATTGAGCAGCATTCTACCCTCTCCAAAGATGATGCCATGGCATCAACAGGAAATAATTGACTTTAATAATTGGCTTAGATTTTGATGTTACTCTAAGGAGGTACAATATTTGTCTTCCTAGGAAAATGTTTTAGAGTCACAGGAGATTACTAGGTTATCGAACCAGAGGTAATTTTAATTCTAGCCATTTCAACCCAATGTAATACCGTAGAGGTACTAGTCAATGCCCAAGACTGCATTTAGTAATGACTGTCCATGTCCAGGAGGGTTCTGGGTGCTATCCATAGTAAGAATTTACAGTGCCCCATCCATTCATACAGGTTCCTCTTGAACAGTGTCATAGAGGTGCTCTGTTTCACATGAATTGGTATCCTGTTCCAAAGACATGGGAATAGCTGGGAGTTAAATCTATCCATTCAGCATGTGCTGTTTAAGTCATAGGCCATATTTAAGCCCCTGGAATGAGATTCTTCTGGAGTATACTGACATCATTTGGGAATTCAATGACTGCACCTAGTTTGCAGTCGTCTGCAAACTTGGTCAGCCACAACCTTTTAGTTTTGACCTAAACTTCTAAGAGGTATACAACGAAGGGGTTTACATTCAGTTTGCTAAGTTTATCAGTAATGCCTGAATGCGGGATTGTGTTGAAAGCCTTTACCAATTAGAGGTATGGTGTGTGCACAGATTTGCCCTCATCAATGGTGTTAGTTACACTTTCAAAGAAATCCACCAGATTTAACAGGCAGGGTCTGCACTTCACGAAGCCAAACTGTGTAGGATCCAGGATTTGGAGGTCACCTGTGTCTTTATTTATGAGGTCCATAATGATATGTTCCATGGCCTTACAGATGAGGCTAGTCAGGCTTAAAGCCTGTGGTTACACTATGATTGAAAAGCCTGCTTAGTGGTGATGCTAGTTCATGTTTTAGCCTGTTTAGAAAATAGCCTGGGATGTCATCTGGTCCCATAGAGGCCAGGTTCTTTGCCTTGGTTAGGGCTTTGAGGACCTGCTCTTCAGATATGTAAGGTGGGGGGTTGGGGTTGGGGGAGGGTTTGTTGCAAGTTAGGAGGAGATAAGGGAGTGACATTTTCACCAGACCTATCTACTAGCAGGTTCACTGTCTTTGTGAGGTCAGTGTATATGATACCATTGACCACCAGTTCTGCACATGCTTGGGTCCTACCCTTTAGGTTACGTATGTAGCTGTAAAATACCTTATGATTTTCCTTGGCAGTACTTGCTACGTTTCTCTCAAAGGAGATCTGGCAGGATTTGACAAGTTGTCTTATGTGTTATTTGACTGTAGAGGGTAGTTTTTCATTGTTGGTCCTTGTCTTTGTTTTCTTGGACAGCAAATTTTTGCATTTATTGTAGAGTTTGTTGATGCTGGAAGACAACCTTGGCAGCTTGATTTTACTTGGGGCTCTGGCTTTGATCCTATCTGGTACAGCCAAGTTTATACACTTATGCAAGTGATTGTACAGGGCTTTAGTGTAAGCTTTGGTGTAATTACCACTTTCAGCTTGGGTTCGGGCTTGAAATGCATTTATACCTTCATCTAGGAGGGTATAGTTTACCTTGGTAAAGTTTTTTAATCTGATTTCACTCTTTGTGAGTTCTGGTGTTAGTGTCAGTTCAAAGGTTGTGATTTGTGGTCAGTTTTAAGTAATACGGGTCCAATAGTTGCAGCAGTGCACCTGTTTGACATGTTTGTTCCTCTAGTCGGGGTATGGACAATTTTCTCCAGTGCATTTGAATTAACAAAGTCAAGGAACTTCTGTGCTAGTGAGTTTGGGCTAAAGAAGGTTTCCCAGTTGATGTGGGACAATTCAAATCTCCCATAACCAGTGTATTCTGTAAAATCTGGATTGCCTTCAGTATGGTTAAGTAGGCTTTATGGGTGTCGTGACCCATGTAAGGGGATCTATAACTGGCTAGGACTTGAATTGGGGTCTTACCCACCATATCCAGGACCTTGAGTAACTCCATGGAGTTGTCCAGTCTAACTAGACAGGAGGTAAATTTATCTCTAATATAGATGGAAACACCTCCTTTGGTTTTTAAATGTCTGTTTTGCAGTCTAAAGGTGTGGAAGGCATTGTAGCCTTGTAGGGCTGGGGCACTCTGAGGCCTTAAACCAGGTTTCTGTGACTGCACAGACATCTACATCTTCTAGTGATAGAAGTGCTTCCAGGGAGTGCAGTTTTTGGCTTAAGCTCCTAGCATGACTCTTATTTTGTTCTGATTAGTTACTTTCACTTTAGTAATGTTGTTTTCAAGATCTTGCCTAAAAAAGTCACTATGGGGGAGGCAAGACCCTTTGCCAGCAGCCAAAGGCCTAGGCATGCCAGGTGCAAACTGTCTCTGGCAAAGAAGCCAGATTTGTCGACCGTGGCTTTTCAGGCAGACAGGTACATGATCCCCTTGGAATGACACCAAAAACTCAGACAATTATTGAAATCAATCATTTTTTTGTTTATACTGTGGCATCATTCTAGGTGAGGGTAATATGCTGCTCAAGGCTAGGGACATACATGCCTGGGACACATACTCATAGAGCTCAACCATGTCTCTCTTCATAGTTTCATAGTTTCATAGTTTAGTACTAGGCTATCTGCCCTGAGGCATTTGCAAGCCTAGCCCTAGAGATGTGGCTTTTGCCACCCCATGTAGTGGTACTAAGGTGTATAGAATAAATTTAGAATACTGTGCCTTTGTCTAGTAGTGACACATTGAAGACCCCCTTACTTATTAAGATTAGTTTACTGTGCCTCTGTTAAGTAGCGACACAGGGTGACCGTAAACCTACAATCTCCCATTCACTCGTCAAGATCTTGAAGAGAGTCAGTGAGGGGCTCTGCCTAACATGGACTGGGATTTTGTTCCAGAGTATGGGAAGCCTCTGAGTTATGAATCTGTCCCTCCAGCATGTTCTATTCATGTTTGTACTGAGGTTTAAATCTTTGGCTCTCGTGGTTCTTATGGATTTTGATTTTTTGAGGTGGAGCATGTCCATCAATTCCTGGTTGGACATGGCCTTGTATGTCAGGCACAGATCACCTCTGAGCAGGCGGTATGCTACTGAATAGAGCTGGAGTTTCTTTAGCCTGGCAGCATATGACATATGTTGGAAACCCTTGATCCTCTTGGTGAGGTACTTCTGGGGTCTCTCCAGCTGTTGTAAGTGCCGGGTGAGGTACATACCAAATGGGGAATTGTACTCAATCATGGGCCTGATAAGGGAGGAGTACAGGGGCACGATGACCTCCTTTGATCTGGATGTGAACCCCTTCATGATAAGGTGGGTAAGGTAGAACGTCTTTCTAACCACTTTGGCAACGTGGGTGTCAAATGAGAGGTCACTATCAACTTGGGTCTCCAGGTCTCTGATTACTTTTTCGGTACTCAGTGGGTTACTGTCTATGTGACAATTTGTGGGTATTTTGTTTTTCCCAAAGGGGATGACTATACATTTCTTGGCATTCAGTTTGCACCAGTTGTCCTTTCTTTTGGTGAGGCCTTTCTGTAGGATGTATGTGTCAGCTGGTGTATCGACTATGGCGCCTAGTTTGCAGTCATCTGCGAACTTTGTCAGCCACAACCCTCTCATGTTTACTTTCTCATCTGAGAAGTAAATGCCGAACAAGAGGGGTCCCAGGACAGAGCCCTGTGGGAAACCACTTGTGACTGGCTTTGAGTCTGACATGGCTCCCGCAATCTTGACTTTATGGGTTCTGTTCTTTAGCCAGTTTGCAACCCATCTTGTGACATATGGATTTACTTTTAAGCTGTTTAGCTTTTCTAAGATCCCCGAGTGGGGTATTGTGTCGAAGGCTTTGGCCAAGTCCAGGTAGGCTGTATGGACTGCCTTGCCCTCATCAATGGCTCTAGTGACTGTTTCGAAAAAGTCAACCAGGTTCAAAGGGCAGGATCTGCCTTTTACAAAGCCGAACTGGGTGGGATCAAGTGTCTGTAGGTCCCCAATGTCGTTGTTTATGAGTTCCATAATAATTCTTTCCATAGCTTTGCAAACCAGGCTGGTCAATCTTATGGGGCGGTAGTTCCCATGGTCTGTAGTGGAGCCTCCCTTGTGGAGTGGTACCACTGTTGCCCAGTGTTCAGGTACATATCCTGTAGTAAGGCTAAGGTTAAATAACATTTTTATATGCGGGTTTAGCTCCTCTTGGAGTTCATCATGCAGCCGATACCATCAGGTCCCATAGATGCTGTGTTTTTGCTTTGTTGAGGGCGGTTCTCACCTGGACATCAGAGATGACAGGGAGGTTACATTCAGCTGGGATGAGTATTTCTTTTGGAGGTGAGGGAGGGGAGAAATTTGCACTGAACATGTCTGCCAGAATGTTGGCAATATCTGTGGGTTCGGTAAATTTTTTGTTGTTGTTGTGTACTAACTCTGAGCATATCTGAGTGTTTCCGCCCAGGTTTCTAACATAACTGAAGAATGCCTTGTGGTTATCTTTAGTGTCCTTGGTGATTTTTCTCTCAAAGTTGGCCTTAGATATTTTTATGAGAGAACGTAGCTTTCTACTAGTGCTGATCAGAGATGTCTTCCCTTTATGGGATTTTGCTCCGTCTTGCAGTAGCTTCCTTCTTTTGTTATACAATTTGTTTATGGCTGGGGTCCACCAGACAGGATGCTTTCCTTTGGTGGAGAGGGTTTTGGTTTTATTTGGGATTGCACGATCCATGCATTCTTGGAGATGTCCGTAGAAAGCATTTGTGTAGGATTCAGCATTGTGGGATGTGGTTTCCATTGGCCCTGAGGGCTTAAATGATACTATCTCAGTCTTGAGAAGTGTAAAGTCGGCTTTTGAGAAGTTTCTCACTGTAGTCTTTTGTGCTGGGTGTGGAGGTGGCAAATGTATATCCAGGGTGATTCGTTTGTGGTCAGATCTCATCAGTGAGGGCAATACTTCCGGTTGGAGCATTTTGTCCCCATGTTTGTGATGATCAGATCTAGTATATTATCCCCCCTTATGGGAGAGGTGACTAGCTGTTCCATTGCATTTGAGTTTATGAATTCCAGGAACCTTTGGGCTAGGGTGTTAGGGCTAGAATAGTGCACCCAGTCTATGTTAGGGTAGTTGAAGTCTCCCAATATGATGGTATTTGGTGAGACATTCATATCTTCCAATGTCTTCAGGAAGGCTGAGTGGGGTTCTTGAGATTGGGAGGGTGGTCTGTAACATGCAAACAGTTGTATAGCAGTTTTGCCTATGGTTAGCTGCACCTGGATGGTCTCCGATGCTTCATGAGTTGCCACTAACCTAGAGGTGTGGGTATCCTTGATGAATATGGACACTCCTCCTCCCTTTGTGGTTAAAGCATGATACAAGGTAAAGCCTGGTAGCGCTGGGGTGCTCTCAGGAGACTTGAACCAGGTCTCCATCGATGTTCTCCATACTGAGGAGTGCTTCAAGAGCCTACATCTTGAGATTTAGACTTCTGGCATTGAGCAGCATTACCCTTAATTTTTTTCCATTTTTGTTTTCTAAGGAGGTGGGTTTTTGAGCCTTGCCTAAAAGGCACTATGGAGGTGGCAAGAGCCTTAGCCAATATCCGGAAGCCCAGTGGTGACAGGTTCAAGCCGTCCCTTGTGAAGCAGCGTGGCTTGTCCAGCATGTCATCCCAAGCAGACAGACATTGGATCCCCCTAGAATGACACCAGTAATTGAGCCAATTATTAAAACTGATCATCTTGTCTTTGTATTGTGGCATCATTCTTGGTGAGGGCAGGATGCTGCTCAGGGTCAGGGTCATACCAGCCTGAGCTACATAATCAGAGAGCTCCTCAATGTCTCTTTTCATGTAGTCCAAGGAGGTACGTCTCAGGTCATTCACACCGGCATGGACAATGACAGAGTCATATTTATGCGTGCTTTTGAGTGACCTGAGGATCCTAGCCCCCGATAGGCAGCTTACCGTTACCCTCTCCTTGCTCAGCCTGGTAAGTGGGATGTCGGTGTGTCTGACTATAGAGTCGCCTGTCACTAGTGTATCAGGCATAATGTTTGGCCTTAAGGGCTGTGATTTATTGACACACTGATTTATTGAAGTATGTGTTGCATGTGTTATGTTTTGAGGTGGTGGATTTGTGGGTGTCTGCTTTGGGAGCCTCTGTTGTTTTGGTAAGTTTTTAATAGAGCCTTTTTGTGTTATTATGTGCTTGATTTGCAGTTGGGGTAGGTCTATGTGTGACTGGGTTTGTTGTGTGTGTGGTTACCTTCTCCTCCTGTCTGGTCTTGCCAGTCCTGGGTTGAGAGTTCAGCCTCCAGTTTGGCTATATAGTTGCATCTCTCACATGCATTTGTGTTTGTTGGGAGGAGGAGAGGGTTGTCTGTGTACATGAGACAATTATAGCATTGTCTCAAGATTCCCAGATTAACCAGCTGAGCAGGAGAAGATGCTAGCAATCTACCACTCGACATGCTAGAATATTATAAGAGAGTGCTGTGCCTTTAAGGGAAGTGGTAGGGGTGGTAGGTGAATGTAGTGCTACTTGAGTTTGAGAGTGCTTGCTTAGAAGAGTAGCTTAGAGAACAAGTGCTATGCTTATAATATAACGAAGTAGACTGGTTATTCTAAGAGCTTTCTAGAGCTTCAGGAAAATTTGAAGAGCACACTTGGCGGAGCCCAGAAAAGTTTAACCCTGTTTAAGATTTTAAACAGGGAACCTGAAAAGAGCTAGAAATGGTCCAAAACAACCAATTACTACAGCTCTTGTGCTGAGGTCACTTCCTTCAGGGACAGATAGGCTGCTCAAGGCTCCCCACTCCCACTGGTGAGCAAAGAAACTTCCTTCTTATCCAAGTAAGGTAATGGACAACACAGAAACTACACCACAGCCCAGAATACAGCAAAGCCTGTAAACTGGTCTAAACTAGTCGAGGAGAGGCGGGAAAACAAGGATTATTCTTTTGTTTTTTTTGTTTTTAGATAGAAAACACTCAGAAATACAGAAGGCAGCAATAAATCTGTTACACAGGCTAGCACACTTTAGTGGGCAGCCTCAATAGTTAAATTAAACAAACAAACACAGATTTTAGATTAATTTTCGACCAGGTAAACTTTTAAGTGCAGATACTATAAAATGCAGCAAACAGTTAAAAAAACAGTATAAGCTTGTTTAAAATAAGCAAGAGAAGGTATTCCAAGTAAAAAACAGAAAAAAATATGTAAATCTGGAAAGTAGTCGCTTTTCTCAGTTCTCTGTAGCTAGGACCACTCTGCAGGACCACGTGGAGCTGTCTCTGAGTAGTATAGCCAGAAAAAAAACGCTGTGAGGCAGATTTTAAACAGGGAACTTGAAAAGAGCTAGAAATGGTCCAAAACAACCAATTACTACAGCTCTTGTGCTGAGGTCACTTCCTTCAGGGACAGATAGTCCAGTGAGGTGCATCTCAGGTCATTCATACCAACATGAACTATGACAGAGTCATAACGGTACTTGTTGCTGAGATACGTGAGTGCATGCATGCTTTGTTAAATCCTAGCACTGGACAGACAGCTGAATGTGACTTACTCTTTGTCCAGCCTGATGAGTGGGACATCCATGTGTCTGACTACTGAGTCTGTAATGACAAGAAAACTTGTTGTTTGAGTGTTACACGTTACAGGCTTGGTGGGTGAGACACTGGTGTTGCTATGTGTCATGGGAACTGTGGAGACTGTGTTAGCTGTATCAAACTTCTGTTCTGGAGTTCTCTGGTGTTTTGGTAAGGTTTTCGAGAGAACCTCTGCATTTCTGGATTAACATGTTTGATGCATATTGTGTATATGAATAGTGTTGTGTGTATGAGTAGTGGTATTAAATGAATATGTAGTATTGGGTGAGTTGACAACCTTCTCCATGTTACTGTTTTGAGTGAGAGAGAACATGGATTCTAGATTCTTAGTATAAATACATCTCTCACATGCTGTACTAGACTGTGCACATGAGGAAATTGCTACACTGCCTCAAGAGACCCAAGTCAACAAGGCTGGCAGGAGAAACAATGATAGTCCAATTGTCCATAATGATAGGTTGAAAACTTGTCACTAGAGGTGGCTTTTCAGAAAGGATCATGGAGGAGCTCGGCGAATGGATATTTCTGCCTGGGTTTTAAGGGAAAATTTGTTGAATTTCACTTTCTGGCTTTGGCGTACAATTGCAAGGCCATACACGGTGCTGAGCAAATTGCAAACAAGCACATGCAGGGCCTAAATACCAGAAGCTAAAACCTGAAAAAAAAAACTCTAACAAGATTCAAAAGGACCAGTGAGGATGCTTATTCCAAGCCCTAGACTGTCCTCCCTTTACCAGTCACGTGCCAATCAAACAATTCTCTCACAAAAGTGTAGATAGGCCCCTTCCAATCTAAGATCGCTGGAAAACATGCTCAGAACAAACAAACCACTATAAATAGTTCCAGAAGCAGAAGGCCTGGATCTGGATTATGCTACAGCTACTAGCTACCCTAGTTTCAGTGGGAAAGACTACTAGGTTACCAGCTGTCCAGTTTTTGACCAGACTGCCCAGTTTTCTGACAAATTGTCCAGTTACAATTTTATTCAAAACTGGACACGTGAAGTTTTGTGCCACTGCCACAATTTGATTTTACCGTTATAAATCACAGGCCCACTACTGCTTTCTTCAGAACTAACTTGCTTCTGATTGTTGATGGTGTCAATCATGATGAGGTGGGGTTTTTTTTGTGGGGGGGGACTTGCGGCCTCTGTTGTAAGGTAATAAAGCTCGAGTTTGAGTCAAAATTGCTAACTTATGGCAGGCATACTTTATTATACTTCCAAACGTTGTACTGGACTTTTGGCCTTATCCCATTTCACTTTACTTAATATTATTTTGCATAAAGATGTATCTAACTGAACAGTTGTTGTTGGAAACAGTATATTAAGAGTGACATGTTTATGGCTCTAACAGACTGGATCGTTGTTTTTCATATTTATTTAATATTCATTGAGTGCACCTGAGGAACCAGTAATGGCTCTGAAACTTAACGGAGACAGAGTTACTGTGATTCTTTCAACTGAAATACAACTTGTAAAAAGGCAACCTAATCACAAGCTTCTGAAGCTGCACCTTTAAATTAGATACTTCCAAAAATGTAGTTTGTGCGTATGCCACTGTCATAGAAAACAAGCGCTTAGCGCTTCAGAGGAAAATAAGGAAATTAATGCTTTGAAGCAGCAGTTCTCTACAGCAGCATGCATTTCTCGTGTCACTGACGCACCGTGTTTCCATTCCAGTTTCAGGGAAGTTTCAAGTAAGCAACAATTAATTACAATTTTATTGTGTAATTTAAAGCAGGCAAGAATTATATGGTTGGAATTCAAAATACAGATGAGTATCTCAGTGAGGGGTAAAGGCTCTTCAAAGAAAACATTCAAGGCATCTCACAATATAGTAAAACTAGGAAGTGGGGAGGCACCAGTGATTGTGGATGTGACATCAGCTTAATGCAAGTGTTCTGCAGTCAAATTCCACAAATGTATTTTATTATAAGTGCAAAGAAGGAGTGAGATGGCAATTGTAAAAAAGGATTTAGAAGCAATCCACAACTCAGTGGTGGCTTGGAAAAATGAGACCATATGATGAGAAAACTAGTTAGATTGTACACTGAGGTTAACAAGCCTTCAGAAGGTATTAGCCACCCCTCTGTTTTTTTTCTCGACTATCTGGAAATCAAACTGATTCTCCGGTAGTCCGGAAAACATTTGTACAAACTCCAGTATTCTGTTTCAAAAAGGGAACAGACTATCGGAGTTTGTAAATCGGCTGATTTAAAATGCTTTTTTTACAGAAAAGCATAGTAAATCAGCTGAAAGCAGGCAGCTGGAGTGGAAAAAAGAGGGCTTTCCCTGCTGGGTGATGTCACCATGACATCACAAAATGGGCAGGATGTAGGCAGAAGAGGGGGGCAGGATGGGCGGAGTAACTGGTGACACGAGGGTGTAGCTTTACTCCAGTTTTAGCCACGACAAAAGATGGCAACCCTAAAGACTACAGAATATTTAAAACAACAGAAAAATAGCTGTGAGACACTGAAAAAATGTTTAAAACAGCAGAAAATCAATTGGAGGCCTAAAAGAATGATTTAAACAGTCAACAGATCAGTTAATTAAGTATTGTTTGGTGGGAAAACCAGAGCAGGCAGAACAAATAGCTTGAAAACAGTGAAAAAAATACCAGTAAATACTTAAACAGAGGAAACGACAAAAAAGCTTCCTAAACAGTAAAAACAGCAATACAATTCAATTTTATAGGCACAGTGTAGCAGACAGTTGAAATATAACACTGTAGTTTAGTACACAGTAGTACACAATAAATAAATACAACATAAATGTAGGCAGCAGGCAATAAATAAGCACAGTAAATAGTATAAAGAAGGAAAAAAACAGGCAACTTATGGTATTTTGGAAGCTCAGAAGCCTCAAGTCAACTGGTATGTCAGCTCAGAATTGTGGGCAGTAGCTCCCTAAGCATTGCAACAATCCTTTCTACTTTCTGTTGCCTAAGTCGTTGTACTAATAGATTTTTGTGCTCTGGAGTTATTATAGAAAAACAGTTGCTTAACAGCAATACTTCTCAACTGATGAACTAATATCAGAGCTTTGGCCGGCTAGCATCTACCTTAAATCAGCTGGACGTATTAATGAATTTAAGTACACTTGTATCTGCTCTTTTGGACATAGTACTGTACTTAATTTATTTATTTGTATTTTTCACTGAATATTAACTCAACTGAAGTTGTGGCTGTCTCTCTACAGTTAGTTCCCTCCCTCAAAAAAAAAACAATATATATATATATATATATATATATATATATATATATATATATATATATTATTATTTTTTTTTTCAGCTGCTCTTACTGTAACTGTCTTAGCTGCTGTTCTGCTTGCTATCTGTTCAGTCGCTCTTACTCTGCACTTATTACTGCTTGTTAGTAGCCTTCTAATTTACTGCCTTCTGCACTTGTTTTTTAGTCATTTGTTAATTTAATTGCATTTATTTGAACTGTATTTGCCGTAGTGTTGCTACACACTCGGGTGTGCTGGCCTGCACTACAGTTTGAATTGCATTTACTGCTGTTTTAGTTGCTTTTCTGTAAAAAAAAAAAAAAAAAAACATTCTAAGCTTGTTTCTTGTCTTTCCTGTAACTAGTCAAGTCCAGATACAGACTTGATGTATGCAGGACTGTTGGTAAGCTTCTGAGCCCCCCAAGCCTTTCTGTGTCGGAGGGAAGCCTTCTAGCTTATCAATGGAAGTGGTAAGCACTAGGTAGCCTATCTACCATGGGAAGAGTGGGTTTTGGTCCTGAAATTGTAGTTCATTGGCCATTTGGACAGTTTTTCCATCTCTTTCTACTTTCTGGTTAAAAGCCCATTTTGCATTTGGTCCCTGTCTTTCCTATAACTAGTATAGTCCAGGTACAGATTTGCTGTATCCAGGACTGTTGGTAAGCTTCTGAGCCCCCCCAAGCCCTTCTGTGTTGGAGAGAAGCCTTCTAGCTTATCAGTGGGAGTGGTAAGCACTAGGTAACCTATCTACCACAGGAGGAGTGGTTTCTGGCCCAGAAATTATAGTTTATTGGCCATTTGGGAAGCTTTTTCCATCTCTTTCAACCTTTTCATTTAAAAGTCTGTGTCTGCGCTTGTTTCCTGCCTTTCCTGTTACTAGTCTAGTTAAGGGACAGATTTGCTGTATCCAGGAATCTTACTAAGGACTCTTTGTAAGCTTCTGAGCCCCCAAGCCTTTCCGTGTTGCAGGGAAGCCTTCTAGCTTATCAGTGGGAGTGGTAAGCATCAGGTAGCCTATCTACCACAAGAGGAGTGGTCTCTGGCCCAGAAATTGTAGCTATTAACTGCTTGAGCAGTTTTTTTTCCATCTTGTTCAACTTTCTGGTTTGAAAGCCGCACTTGTGCCTGTTTCCCACCTTTCCTATAACTAGCCTAGTCCAGTTGCAGAGTTGCTGTATCCAGGATTGTTAGTAGGCTTCTGAGCCCCCCAAGCCTTTCTGTGTTGGAGGGAAGCCTTCTAGCTTATCAGTGGAAGTGGTAAGCACTAGGTAGCCTATCCTCCACGGGAAGAGTCAGTTTTGGCCTAGAAATTGTAGTTTATTTGGCCATTTGGGCAGTTTTCCATCTCTTTCAACATTCTGGTTTAAAGACCACACTTGCGCTTGTTTCCCATCTTTCCTGTAACTAGCCTAGTCCAGATACAGAGTTGCTGTATCCAGGACTGTTGGTAAGCTTTTAAGCCCCGCAATCCTTTCGGTGTTGGAAGAAAGCCTTCTAGCTTATCAATGGGAGTGGTAAGAACTAGGTAGCCTGTCTACCATGAGAGGAGAGGTTCTTGGCCCAGAAATTGTAGTTTATTGACCATTTGGACAGTTTGTCCATCTCTTTCAAGTTTCTGTTTTAAAAGACCACATCTGTGCTTGTTTCCCATCTTTCCTATAACTAACCTACTGGGTATCACTAGAAAGCCTTAAATTGATACAAGCCTTCTAGCTTAGAAGAGAGACTTTAGTGTGATTAAGTATCAGTTTTCTGTACTTTCTTGCTGTACGTAACTGTTTTCCACCTAAATGCAGATTTTCCAGTGTTAATTGTGATTTAAAAGCCTGTTTTTTTTCACATATTGTACTTATTTGACTGCCTGCACTTTTATAAAGTTGTTTTTTGTTTAAATAATTTGTTTAACTGTTGTAGGCTACACACTAAATTGCAATAGCATTTTCTGATTGTTTGCAGTCATTTAAAGCTGTTTTAAGTGTATTTTTTTACTGTTTTTGCCTTATCTTTTCAAAAAAACAAAAAAAAAGAAATTCCTTGTTTCCCACCTTTCTAAGCTAGTATAGTCCAGTTTTCAGGCTAGTGCTGAACTCAGGGCTGTGATACTAGTTTCTGAGTTGCCCATACCTTACTTGGATAGAAGGAAGTTTCTCTGTTCACCTGAGAGAAAGGGGAACTTTGAGCAACCTATCTGTCCCTGGAGGAGTGGTTCAAGCCCAGAAGTTAGTAGTTTATTGGCCATTTTGGGCTAATTTCTATCTCTTTTGTTTCCCTACTATAAAAACCGCGTTTGCATGGTTTTGCGTACCGGGCAGTGCCGGTTAGCTACGGTTAAATTATTCCCGGCTCCACTAAGTCTCCTTTTCAGTTTTTTCCTTGAAACTAGTCTAACTCTCAACCTACACACTCATAAAGACTCTTACAGCCCAGCACTTGCTCAGACCTAATAGCAAGCACTAATACATCCGGACACTGATTGCCCAGCAGAGCAAGGCTCTTTATTCACCCCTCACCAAACAAGCAACTAAGCAGCTCACCCTACTATTCAGGCATGACCAAAGGGCAACTTCAGGTGCACTCTCCAGTCCAGCTGGTGAATCTGGGTATCCTGAGGCAATGTTACAAGTGCCTCATGTACACAGACAACCCTCTCCTCCTACCACAAAACACTAACATATGTGAGAGACGCAATTATACAGCCAAACTGGAAGCTAAGCTGTCTTCACCCAAGACTGGAACAGACAGTCAAGAGAAAGTTAACACTTGTACCACACCACCAGCCGCACAAAGACCTACTAAAACAGTACTGGCAAAAAATTACACATAAATACACAAAATCATACTGGGAGGCTCTAAATAAAAACCCTCAAAAGCATCAGAGACCTCCAAAGCAAACACCCAAACAACTTGCACTTCCCATCACAAACCAGACAACACATAAAACACAAAATTAGTGTGTCACACAATCACAGCCCTTAAGGCGAAATAACATACCTAACGCACTAGTAATAGGTGACTGTATAGTCAGGTACACTGACGTCCAACTCACTAGGCTGGACAAACAGAAGGTTACTGATAGCTGCCTGTCGGGAGCCAGAATCCGCCACATAACACAAGCACTCAGGTCACTCCAGAACAAGTACAAATATGACTCTGTCATTGTTCATGTTGGTGTGAATGACCTGAGACATACCTCCCTGGACTACATGAAAAGAGACATGGAAGAGCTCTCTGATCATGCATCCCAGGCTGGTATGACCCTGACCCTGAGTAGCATTCTGCCCTCACCAACAATGATACCTCAGTATAAAGAAAAAATTATCAAGTTCAACAATTGGCTAAGCTTCTGGTGTCATTCAAAGGGGATCCAGTGTCTGTCAGCCTGGGATGACATGCTCGACAAGCCGCATTGCTTCGCAAGAGAAGGCTTGCACCTGTCACCCCTAGGCTTTCAAATATTGGCCAAGGCTCTTGCTGCCCCCATAGTGCCTTTTTTAGGCAAGGCTCAAAAGTCAAACCCACCTCCATAAACAGCACAATTAACAAAAAAACTGAGGGTTATGCTACTCATCACCAGGAGTTTAAATCTCAAAATGCATGTGCTCGAAGCACTCCTCAGCATGGAGAACGTCGACATCTGTGCAGTAACTAAAACTTGGTTCAAGGCTCCAAAGAGCACCCCAGCATTACCGGACTACAACTCATACCACACATTTTGGCCACAGAACACGGACCGAAACACAAAAGGAGGGGGTGTATCCATATTCATCAAGGATACCTACTCCTCCAGGTTAGTGGCATAGCATGATACCTCTGAGATCATCCATGTGCAACTAACATCGGGCAAATCTGCAATGCAAATTGTGGCCTGCTACAGATCATCCTCCATGACCCAGGACCACCACTCCACTTTTCTGGGGAGACTGGAAAACATACAGGTCTTACCAAACACCCTGATATTGGGTGATTTCAATTACCCTACCATTCACTGGGAAAACTACTCAAGTACAAATTCCCAGGCCCAGTGCTTCCTGGAATTCATCAACTCAAATGCCCTGGATCAGCTGGTAAACTCCCCTACCAGAGGTGAAAACATATTGGACCTGGTCATCACCAACATGGGTGACAGGTGTTCCACACCAGAGGTCAACCCGTCACTGGTTAGATCAGACCATAAACTAATCACTCTGGATGTCCACACCCCAACACCACTCCCAACTAAGGAAACCACAGTAAAAAACTTTTCTAAAGCAAACTTCACCTTACTTAAGACAGAGGTGGTAAGTTTCACAGCCCCCGCGCTAAAGGATAACGCTGCCCAAGATGTAGAAACCTTTACAAATGCACTCTATGAGCACCTACAAGGATGCATGTATCATGCCATCCCTAGCAAAACCAAGACTCACTCCTCTAAGAGAAGGAAACCAGTTTGGTGGACCCCTGCAATAAACAGGCTATACAATAGAAGGAGGAAACTAGTTCAGAGAAAAAAAAAGCAAATCCCAAGAAGAAAAGACATCCCTGATCAGTATCAGTAAGAAACTAAGATCCCTCATGAAATCCTCCAAGGCTAACTTTGAAAGAAAAACAGCCAAGGATTCAAAAGATAACCACAAAACCTTCTTTAGCTATGTTAAGTATCTAAGTGGCAACACACAGATATGCATTGAACTAGTGCAAAATAGCACAAAATATACTGAACCTACTGATATTGCCAACATCCTGGTAGACAGATTCAGTGCAAACTTCACCCTCCTCTCACCTCTAAAAGGGCCCACAACAATACCGGAAATGTTTAGTGTCCCAAAAATCACAGATGCACAGGTGAAAACAGCCCTTTCAAAAGCCAAAAACACAGCATCAATGGGAACAGATGGTGTCCCAGGCTGTGTCTTGCATGAACTACAGAATGAGATAACCCACCACCTAAACACGCTGTTCAACCTCAGCCTCTCCACAGGCTACATGCCCATAGAATGGTGCACAGCAATGGTTATTCCTCTCCACAAAGGAGGGGCCACAACTGACCCTGGTAACTATCACCCCATAAGTCTGACTAGCCTGGTCTGCAAGGCTATGGAGTGCATCATCATGGAACTCATTAACAAAGACAATGGGAACCTCCAAACACTTAACCCGACCCATTTCGGCTTCGTTAAGGGCAGATCATGCCTACTAAACCTGGTTGACGTCTTCGAGACAGTCACCAAGGCCATAGATGAGGGAAAGGTGGTTCATACAGCCTACCTTGACCTCTCTAAGGTGTTCAATACCATTCCCCACTCAGGTATTTCAGAAAAACTCACCAGCCTGAACATAAACCCCTACATCATGAGATTGGTTTGCCAACTTGCTTACAGACAGAACTCACACGTTAAGAATAACAGGCTCCAGGTCCGACACTAAACCAGTCACAAGTGGTGTCCCGCAAGGCCTGGTCCTGGGACCCCTACTGTTCTGCATGTACTTCTCAGAAGTACTGGCAAACACAGGAGGACTATGGCTGACCAAGCTCGCCAATTACTGCAAACTGGGAGCCGTAATTGACTCTCTGGCTGACACGGACATCCTCCAAAAGGACCTTACTGAGACAGACACCTGGTTGAAAGTCATGGCCTCAAGCTAAATGCAAAAAAATGCACAGTCATCCCATTTGGGAAAAACAAAACACTCACGAATTACTACTTATGTGGCAGCCCCCTTAATACAGAAGAGGTAATAAGAGATCTGGGGACCCAGGTAGATAGTAATCTTTCCTTTGACAATCATATTGCCAAAGTAGTTAGGAAATCCTTCTATGTGACCCATCTAATTACTAAAGGGTTTGCATCTAAATAAAGAGGTTATAGTCCCCTCTACTTGTCACTCATTAGACCCATCATAGAGTACAATGTCCCATTTGGGATGTACCTCACAAGACACTTCCAATAGCTGGAAAGAACACAAAAGTACCTCACCAAAAGGATTACTGGCCTCAAACATATGTCCTATGCAGCCTGACTGAAAAAACTCGAGCTGTACTCAGTGGCATATCGCTTACTCAGAGGTGATCTCTGCCTGACTTACAAAGCCATGTCCAACTGATGGACATGCTCCACCTAAAGAAATCCAAGTCACTGCGAGCCACATGCTCTAGTGAGCTAAACCTCGCCACAATAATAAATAGATCATGCTGAAGGGATAGATTCCTGTCACAGAGATTCCCCATGCTTTGGAACAAAATTCCAAATTACACCAGGCAGGGCTCCTCACTAATACTCTTCAAGAGAAACCTTGACGAGTAGATGGGTAACAGAAAATACACCCCTGGGATCACTTCATTGGCTCTTCTTGACAGAGGATCAGTTAACTAATCAATGGGGCAGCGAAAGCCGACACACTCTGGCTAGGCTTATAAATGCCCTCGGGCAGAGAGCCTAGTACCTACCTATGAACCTATGAATATTATCCAGATACTTCCTTATATTCTCTTTAACATTCTGCAACTGCACTTCTTCCTATTCTGTGAAATTCCCCTTATTCTGCAATACTTTAATCCTCATTAGGCCCTCTAAATAGTTCTTGTTACTTCTTAACTGTATCTCTTTTTAGTTTATTTCTACACAATTTTTAAACTCCAGTTTCATTTTATCCCACTCACTAGTTATAACTTCTGGACTACTTTCTATCTTCCCTAATAATTCCGGATTAATTTCCACTACCCATTCCTTTAATTACTCTCATTTTAACAGGTAGGTGGGGAAGTGCCCTTGTCTCATTTGTACTTCATTACCCTCCATTTTTATCTAAATTATCAGTGCATGCTCTGAATAATTAGACATGTTTCAAAGCTCTCAAATAAATGAGTATGTTCCTGTGAAATATAATTTCTGTCTAGTCATAGTTATTGTACCATGTGTGTGTGTGTGTGTGTGTGTGTGTGTGTGTGTGTGTGTGTGTGTGTGTGTGTGTGTGTGTGTGTGTGTGTGTGTGTGTGTGTGTGTGTATGTATGTGAAGTTTTGTGGGTTAGAGTAAGGACTAGGTAAGGGTAAGGAGCTAGTTTTACAGTTGAGAATATTGATTGCTGTATGTGGTATGTGTTTGAGTGTCTAGTGTAGTAGTAGAGGTAGCAGAAGGAATTTTGTAAAGTAAAATGTAAGGTTAGGGTTAAGATTAGGGGCAAGTACAGAGTTAGGGTCATCATGCATTAGTAAGGTAGTGTCCATCATACGAATGCATGCGAACCCCAATTTTACCATAAAAAATAACATTTTGTAGAACTATCACTATTCAGACAAATTTGATCTGAATGTAGTGGTAGGGTTTAGAAGCATGTATTACAAAAGGAAACCTTCCTGCTGCAATCATTCTTATAGTCACTGCTTTGGGTGTGTTGTTTTACCTAAATGCAAGCATCCAGCAGTTTGTCTTTGATTTTTTGCTATATTTTGATGAACTGGCTTACACTGATAAACACAAAACGCACACATACATACATATATATGTATGATGTATATATGCTGCATGTTGCCTCATCAAAGAAGTAGCATGTTGAACTACAACTTATTGAATACAAACGCTTGAAAATCAAACTATCAAAAAAAAAAACATCACCAACTATTATACTTTTTGCAGGGAGGATAAGCGTCTTTTCACCATTCAGGTGGGGTGCTGTGCCCCCATCTACCCCCTGCTAATTATATATTCCAACTCCAAGATTGTACTACAGTGAGAAAAAGGCAAATTCCCTGATACTAACTGTTTTGCTCACTTGCATGGAAATAAAAGCTGGCATGTGCAATAAGCTGACTTTTTATAACACACAGCTTTTATTTTATTTGAGAAAAGAAACATTCAATAAAGCAAACATCTGCCATAAATTGCAGTTGTTGGATCAGCCACCCCTAACGACACAGCCTTTCCATATCCAATGACTCCCTCTTCCCTTAGGGACAATGCATATCCTGGGTATGTGCATTCACTGTGCAGGCCTCCTTTATCTAGATAGGGGCAGTCTGTATAGCTATGTGGGTTATAAATGCCCCATGGCTGCTGAGGGAAGTGGGCATGTAGGAGGTCTCATACCATGGCCAACTCATTATTAAGCAAACAGTTGTACATCTCTAACTTCACTGACCTGCTGCCTCATGCTCCTGTATGTGGAAATGTTATGCAACGTTGCTAGATCCCCACATCGATGGTGATGTACCATAATAACCAGCTCCCAGTTGAAATGTCAGCACTTGATATGTTGAGTGCCGACAAGCCAAATAAAGACCAAAAATGCAGGAGAAGAATAAATCTCAAAAAATCACTTTTCTCATTTAAAATTATTTTTACAGAAGGTGCAAGCCCCCCACACCCCCAAACATATATATATATATATATATATATATATATATATATATATATATATATACCAATTCCGAGATTGCCATACCTTGAAGAAAGAAATAGTCCAAGGAATGGCATCTCAGACTTAGTATATGCAAGTCAATTCTTTTGGCCATTCAGCCTCTGTATTTTGGGACTGATTCTTGAGGGTCCTGACATTTGAAATGGTTACTATAATAGCCTCTTCTTACATACCCAGAGTACCTGACCTGTCCATCATAACAATCTCAACCAGAACCATAAAAACACATCTTTTTCACATTTGCACTGCTTTCACTCTGAGGAAAGCGAACATGCATTGCCTATTCACTCCCCTCCACTCCCTTCATCCAAACCGCTGTTATTTCCCAGGCCAATGCTTTATCCCCTACCATCTGGACTTTACCCTCACCCTTTAACTTTTAAGATTTTAATGTGCTCTATATATGTACCAGGTTTAACAATGAACAAGGCAATAACTTTGTAAGGCTGTTAATATTAAACTATTTGATCGATTATCAAGTTATCAATGTATTTAGTATTTAATAGTTTTATGGCATTTTGCTTTTTGAAAATAACAGTATGTGAAGTAATCTCAGTATAAACTTCTGTAATATCTGTATTAACTAATTGTATTTTACTTTGGTTTAAATCCATCAAACTAATTTAATAGCAGTACAATTCAAACATAAAAAGTGGGCTTTGCATTACACAATTAACGTAGAAATCTGTTGTTTTTCTTTCTTGTTTGGCTGACTAAAAACATCACAATGGGTTTTGCAAGAGCTAGCAATATGAAGACCTGAAGAGATAACTATAAGTGTGATATTTAAAAGTAATGAAGCAGTACATCGTCAACATTTTATTCAGGAATCCATTCACTATCTTTCAGTAATCCACGTCATAATTTTTAAAATGTTAGGTAATTTTTTGATCTAAAGAAATATTTATTAGAACAATTAGATGTATTTCTTGCACAATGAAATGTTTTTAAACTATTTTTACAAAAATTGTGACTAATATATGCAACTATGATTTTCTGAAAATAGTTATCATTCATTATTTCTTTCTATAATACTTAAGACTAAGTGAGTATAATACATGTCATTAAGCTGTGAATGTAGGGTATTAAGCTTATCTTAATTAATTACAGTCACTGGGAAAATATAGCTGTGGCTATTCAAGAAAGATTAATAGTCTAAATCAGATTATTCTGTAAAACCTCTTTAGAAATTCATTCTTTAGCTTTTGATAGTCTACCTTTAATTCCTAACTCCCTTATGCTATGTAAATCTATTGATCTATAGAAAGGTAAATCAGCATGTAATAAGCAAATGTATTTATTACAGGATGAAATAGCAGGAATTCTCTTAACATTCTAATTCTTCTAGTAGATATATTTTACTAAGTAACCCAAACTTAATGGTAAATTAAACCTGATTTGTTTTATCCAAGAACAGTAAAATTGTAAGTCTTGAAATTTAACAATGCATTATTTTAATATAGTAACTCATCTTGCTAACTGATAGTCTTTCATTTGTGTATCTTCTGCTGTTTCAAGAGTTTTATGAATCTACTGACTAAATGTTATATTGTAAAGCTTGGGATTTGTAATCCCTCCTTTAACATTGGGTCAACAAACTGTGAGGTTTATTCTAGTTGAGTTATTGTTCTAAAATCTAAATTATTATATAACCTCATTTATTGCCAGCATGTTTGGAACTATTCTTGCTGATTTTTATCATTTGATAATTTAATGCAAACAGAGTTGATGGTGACCCAGTACATACAGACTACCCCAGCAAAACTGGTTGCATAAAGTGTTAATTTTCCTTGTTCTCTTTTGTATATAAACAAGCCCAAGCAGGTAGCTAAGACATGTTCTGGAATTGCAAGATCATTGTGAACATTTGGAAGAAGTTTTTTTAATAAACTGCAAAGATGTCACAAAACTGAACAACTGTCTCTTGTCTTGCTGTGTCATTAATATCCTAGCATATCTCTCAACTGTCCAGATTTTCACAGAATGTCCAGAGCTTTGCCTCAGATTTTTGGTTCATTCCTCATAAAATTTGTGTTTTTCTGACAAATCACTGAGGATTGAAGTCAGTAAATAATGACATACATTTGAGTTTCAGACTTCATATCCTCCAGAAAATGCATGCTAGCACAAATACTGTTGTTCTAGTACCCTTCTAAATTTATAAGAGCAATATTTAAAATCTGTCCCTAGTTGTAGGCCTTTGTCCTCCCCCATTAATTTTGCTTTGTTCAGATTATTTGTGTTAATCTGAGAGGTATGTATCCTAGTTAAAGTTAATGGTGGTATTCATAATGATGATCCACGAAGAGTGGCAATATGTGGATATGCAAATCCTAGACTTTCAGCATGCGTACTTACATGTGAAAGGAGTTGTAAACAAGCCTCCCGATAGCAAAATTATAACATGCTTAATGCATAAGTGATACGGGGACAGCTACTAGACTGTTAATGGCCTTTACGCATATGCATAGGAGTACGATTCATAAAACAGGAATCTATAATGAGCTCACTTGCATGCTAAGTGTCACTCGTCTGGTCAGGATAAAACAGACGAACAGTTGTGGGTTTGGTTCAAGTAACTTTATTACACACAAACACATCAGGAATGAGGCGTAGTAACTTAAAGTTAAATAAACATAAACAGACTGACTACTACACTCATACATGTTCACACTCTGGCTGTTCCATCAAAATGGTGCCGCTGCCTGCACGTGCTCACTATTTATATGCACCTGCCTACAGTAATGTTTCTTAAAGGTACAGCACACACTCTGTTCTACATCCTCCCTCTTTGAGAAATAGATTGTACACAAAATGACAGTATTCATTGACATGAAATTATACAGAAATTATATTTTGATATGCAATTATGCAGAACTAATTCTTTGACATGCAATCATACAAATTTAAAACACTTATAAAACAATCATGACCAGGTTGTTGTGTGTTTTACACTAGGTCTAGAAATATGACCTGATTGTGTAACATAAAAATCAGAATTGGATCTAGCAATAGGGACTGAGCAATAGGGACTGTCTGGACATTATCAGGAATGGAAATAGATACTGAGACAAGTTTTTCAGTATGAACATTGTCAGGGTTGCTCTGAGATCTAGAGTCTGTATCAAAGGTACAATGTTGCAGTATCGATTCAGACACAGAAAGAAGATGCCTGCGGTTTCTCCTGTATTCTGTACCCTCAGATTCCACGAAGTAGGATCTTGGCTTGGCACATATGCCTCTCACTTGACCAATTTGATCAAAGCCTTTAGCCATTTGCATCCTCACTGTCACTCCTTCTTTCAATGGACGAAGAAATCTTCTCATTTTATCCTAGCTGGACTTCTGAAAGGAACACTTCTTAAAGAGTTGGGCTTTGATTGCTCTGTTGTTTTAGCATTAGGCACCAACAAACTAGAACTGATAGGCAAGGATGTTCTGGTTTTCTTAGATAAAAGTATCTGAGCAGGCGAGCCAAGTAGATTGTCACATGGTACATTTCTGAGATTAAGTAAATTCAAGAATATATCAGTATTATCATGCTTCGACCTCTCTAGTAATTGTTTTGCACTCTGTACTGCATGTTCAGCAAGGCCATTTGATTGTGGGTATTCTGGACTACTAGTATAATGGATAAAGTCCCACTCTTTTGCAAATCTCTGAAACAAATTGACTGGTAAACTGGGTAACATTGTCAGAAATAACTTTGTGTGGACTACCATGGCCTCAGAATTTCAACTTAGTAATAACAGCACTGTTAGGTTAGGTTAGGTTAGGTTAGGTTAGGTAGCAAATTGATCTCAAACCAGTTTGAATAAGAGTCTACCAAGACTAAGTAATGATCACAGTTCCACTCAAGTATGACAGTGGCTACTGTTGACCAAGGTAATTGAGGAATCTGGCTTAGCTGAAGCAGCTCTTTTTACAAATGTGGTTTAGTACTATTACATACTGAGCAAGATGAAAGCATTTTATCAACATCTTTCGACAGAGAAGGCTAAAATACCAGTCCTCTCACCCTTCTTTTGGTAGCTTCAGAACCTGGGTGGCCGCAATGAAAAATCTGAATGTATTCATGCTGTAAGGAAGTAGGAACGATAACTTTGGGACCTTTGAAAATGATACCATCTTCCATCAGCATCTCATCTCTGTATGGAAAATAAGGCTGCACATCAGGCAGTACACAAGATTGCTTTGATGGCCATCCAGCATTGATGAAGTGGTTGAGCTTTTGCAAAATTGGATCAGTCTTTGTATGATCTCTTAACTCATCAAGTCTGAGAGTAGAAAAATTTTGCACTTCCATGACATCAAAGTTGTGCTGTAGTATTTCTGAGCAATCTGGATAAGGTATCAGCCAGATAAAAAAGTTTGCCTTTTGTATAGATCACTATGAAGTTGTATTTTTGTAATCCGAGCATCATTCTTTGTAGTCTTGCTGGAGTGGTATGCATGGGCTTCTTTAAAATAGTGACTAGAGGCTGATGATCAGTTTTGACTTGGATAGCTCTGCCATAAATATAATCATGGAACTTCAACATGCAAACACAATTGCCAAAAGTTCCTTCTCAATTTGAGCATACTGCATTTCAGTCTGGGTAAGAGTTCTAGATGCATAGGCAACTGGCCTGCCCTCTTGAAGAATAACTGCACCAAGACCGAACTTTGAAGCATAACAGGAAAGAATTACTGGTTTGTGGACATCATAGTACATTACTGTAGGTGGGTTGGCAGTTTGCTGTTTGAGGTTATCAAATGCTCTCTGGTGTTGTTCCAACCATGATCAGGCAACATTTTTGCATGTCAGCTCTCTTAAAGGTGCTGACAACTCACTAAAGTCAGGGATAAATGTGCCCAAATAGTTAACCATACCAAGAAAATGCTGTAGGGATTGAACATTGTCTGCAGCTGGCATCTCAAGAATGGCTGCTTGCTTGGAAGGGTCTGGTGGTAAGCCTGTACTGGTAAATAAATGACCTACATAAGTAAGTTCTGGTAGCCTGAATTTACATTTCAGAGGACTGAGCTTCAAATTCACTTCACAGGCTCTGTCCAGAACTTTCCTGAGGGTGCTGCCATGCTCTGCTTCACCATTATCTCCAACCAGTAAATTATCCACTATTATAGCACACAGACAGCCCCAAAAAAATGTGCTCCATTGCATGCTGAAAGACTTCACTGACAGAATATATTCTAAATGACATTGTAAGAAATCTGTATCTACCAAATGGTGTATTGAATATAGTCAGTAGTGAAGATTTGGAATCAAGCATTACTTGCCAAAATGAACTTTTTGCATCCAAGACAGAAAAACAGTAGCACTTGGCATGAAGGTGGCAACCTTCTCAACTGTATGCACAGGATGATGAGGTCTCTTTAATGCCTTGTTCAAGTCTCTTGCATCAATGCACATTCTGATTTCATCCGAACTTTTCTTATGAGCAGATGCAATGTAAGGCACCCACTCAGTTGGCTCTGTGACTAGACAAATCACACCTTGCTGCAACATCTTGTCTAACTGGTCCTTGCTGTACTGACCACTGGAATGACCTCTGGGTCTACTTTCATGGAATACACAAGTGGAAGTTTGCCTAGCTTGCCATTGAAAACGTCAGCAAATCTGAGAAAATAGTATCACTGAAGCTGGAGCTGTGACATGTGCTTACATGATGAACTTCTTTGGTAAAAGAAAGCAGTTTCATTCTCAAACTGTCTCTGAGACCTGATAGTGACTGCACAGGTCTTCCAACTACGTAAAATTGCAAACTGTAATTGTTCCCAGCCGAATAGCATGAAAGGACTACTGAGCCTTTGGTTTGAATTTCTTCACCTTCATAAGCAACAAGCTTCGTACAATTCACCAAATTAAGTAGCTCACCAGCTCTCACTCTATCAAATGTTTCTGCTGCCATCACATTACACTTTAAACCAGTCCCAATTTGAGCTCCATGGGTTTACCATTGATCAGGACAATACAAAATACTTTGTTCTTTGCCAACAAATCTACTGCATTAACCTTTTCACTGACCACGGATACACCATCTACAAAGAAAGTAGGGTTGCAGCTTTCTACATGATCAGCTTACTTTTTTGAGTGACCTTTCTTAATAACTGAATAAGACTTGCTTGATTTACAAAACTTTTGAAAGTGGTTCTATTTTTACACTTGTGGCATTGCTGACCAAATGCGAAGTACTTTTCTCTTTCAGACTCATGATTGGCACCACAACAATTATGACAGTTAACAATAAGACTTGACTTGGGTTTTTCTGACTTACCCTTATAATGCACTGAGGATGTGCGTTTTGCTGAGCTAGTCTTAGAACTTGTTAGAAAGTTCTAGGTCCTCGCTGGAAAACCTGCAGGGGCTGCAGCTGCCATGTGCTTAGGCCTGCTTCTTCTAACCACGTGCTGCATGCTGTCTATGCTCACTGTACAAGTTGCTGAAACTATGCTCTTATCACTTGCAAGCATACTTGTGTGCCTTTCTGTGAGTTCAAGGATTTGACAAATCTCTATATCTTTTCTCAATGTTAAATCAATGTCATGAAGCAAAATCTTTTTCACTGCAGCATTATTAACATCACACACAAGCCTGTCCTTTATTAACTCATCTTTCAAATCACCAAATCTGCATGTTTTAGCTTTATTTTTCAAGTCAGTGATATAACCTGCCAAAGTTTCACCTGGCTTTTGGTCTCTTGTATAAAATAGGTGCCTCTGTAATGTAACATTTGTCTGGGGTTGAACATTTCTCTAAATTTAGATTTCAAGCATTCACGGTCCTCCTTTGATTCAGCTGGTACAACAATATGGCAGTTTTTTTCTTCTGCTGCATATACTGCTGGTACATAAATAAATGCTCCCTTTCAATGGCTTCTGATTCAGCTAATTTAAGCAAAATGAATGCCCTTGCATGTGCATCTTTGTCAGAGAAAGCTGCTTGCATGAAAATATTGTATTCTTGCTCAAATGCTCTCCAGTTCTCTACAATATTATGATCAAACACAAGTAGGCTGGGTCTGTGAAATGCCTCTGCCATATCAGCACACAGTAGCAAAGGTGCATGAAATCATGTATAAATATACATACATACAAATATGATAGAACATTATGGCAGAACTTGTAATTATGCCCAATAGCTCAACAGACTCTTTGAAATAATTGCAATTTGTCAAGTAAGTCTCCATAGCACAAAAACACTTTAAAATCCCTGTACTTTGCAAAATCACCCCCTATCAGTGTAAGAAATACTTTAAAATGACTGTACTTTACGAATAAACTGTACACAGCACAAGAAGCTCAGAGTAAGAAACATTTCAAAATGAATGCACTTTGCAAATGAACTATATACAGCTCAAGATCTTTCCAAAATGGCTGTACTTTGCGAAATACTCTGTACAGTGTAAGAAACACTTTGAAATGGCGGCACTCTGTGAATAAATGTACACAGCACAAGAAATGTTTTCAAAATGGTTGTACTTTGACTGCACTTTGCAAAATAACTGTACTTTGCACACAGCAAACTCTTTGAAATATTTGCACTGTAATAAAGTACTCACTCAGCAAACACTTTGCACACTCTTGAGATACTTCGAACAAATCTAGTTATGCTTGGAATAGCTTCAGTCAATGCGAAATAGTAGTTTATGCCCAAAACACACTCATTTACTAAAAGAAACATGCAGTTGCCCTGCTTTTTAAGCTTATTTTGCCCTTTTATTGTACTTGTTATGCCTATTTAACCTCTTACCATGCGCATTATACTTTTCTTGTGCTCATTTTACTTTAAATATGCTCATTATGCAAATCAGAGTTAATTCTGTACCCTACACAAATATTTCGGATAGTTTTATCAAATATCATGGTTTCAAACATTTCATTTAATTAATAATGCATTTTGTGCCTTTTGTTTCATTAATAATGTGTTTTGTGGTACTCGTTCAATTACTAATTCATTTTGTACTTTAGAAATACTCAGTTTCATTTTCTTTGCAAAATAAATCATTTGTGCAAGTTTTGGTTACCCGAAGTTTGTTTCTGGACCTTTTTGATCATTTGAGCACTGTATCACTCAACCTCCTCGATATACCTTCACTGTCAATTCTGCACCTCATGGCTTGAAGAAGTGGCACTCTCATTCCTGGTTCTAACACCATGTCACTCGTCTGGTCAGGATAAAACAGATGAACAGTTGTGTGTTCAGTTAAAGCAGCTTTAATGCACACAAACACATCAGGACTGAGGCTTAGTAGCATGAACTTAAATAAACTTATAAACAGGCTGACTACTACACTCATACATGTTAACACTCTGGCTGTTCTCTCAAAATGGCACTGCTGCCTGCATGTGCTCACTATTTATATGCACATGCCTACATCTGGAAATGCTTCTTAAAGGTACAACACTTGCTCTGTTCTACACTAATTGTGTAAATAGCACTGAACTTATACCAGTAAACATCAGTTTTCCAAGAAAATATGGAGATGCAAGGGGAGATCATTTGGTCCTTATGCATACCTGGACACTTTATTGAATGGGTCACCTGAGTGAATGTTTCATTTTGATGCTTAAGCATACCTGGGCATGTTACTGAAGGGGCCTTTTGGGAAAATAATGTGTGTGTCATTGAAGTGCTTGTGTATTTCATGGTTAGACTGCTGAAGTGATCGCTGGACAAAATAATTTATTATGGCATTTTAGTGCTCATGCATTCTTACTACAAACTAATGAAGGGGTTTCTGGGGGAAATAATTCATTGTGTCAGGACATTGCTTGTGCATATTTAGAGAAACAAGTTTGTGGATTGTTACTCCAATACCAAAGGCATAGCATTGCTGTTATCAATGGATATGCATAGTGCAAGGATGTCAGACTATGAACTGCAAAACCGCCTCATTAGCCATAACTATTTCATATGAAGAGTGGTTTGTGTTGTCAGACTATCCCCTTGAAACCAACAGCTTCTAAATGCTTTCTAAGTTTGCACAAAAATATGGTAAGTTATGGGAGCATATATTTTTAATATATTTGTCGGATTAAAAAGCTAAAGGGGAATAAAATACCATAAGTCACAATAGTAATTAATTATGATAATTTCCTTTTTACTACATTGTCATGGTCTTCTGCTATATAATTTTATGTTTTATATGTATGTGGTTTCTTATATACTTTACAACCTGTTGATTTCAATTGCATTTTTATGGCATTATTTGTTGATATGAATAAAACCAAATTTATTAAAGGTTAATAATAGTATTTAGGAGAAGAAATATACAGGAAAACAAAGAAAGAGGGTGGAAAAGGAATCCAAGACAGACAGACAGTACAAATAAAAGTAAAACAGTATCATTCCAATCAACATTCAAATAATGTACACAGTATAAATTAAATAGGGCAACAATGCCTTACAAATGTTGTCCACAAATTAAATTTATAATTTCTAAGTGAGACATAATGCTTCGAATTCATGCATTTTCAAAGATGGGGGTGAGGGTAAAGCCGCCCTGCCCACCTTACTTGTGTGTTAAGCCAAACAGTAACCTTACCCCTGTCCCTAACCCTAACCCTATACATTACATTAGATAAAACCCTTTTCCTAACAGTATCACAACCAAGATGTAATTTGATCTTGGTTTTGTAGTTGTGATTTACTGATGTAGGGCTTTTTTAAGTGTGAAAGAAGTATTTAATATCTTGGCGATTCACTCAGTTTAATTTCTCCAAGGCTTTTGGGTTTATAATACCATGACAGGAATGAATGGACCCCATTAATAAGTCAAAGTATGATTAATGTTCATGAAATTAGTATTGTTTCAGTCTTTGATGTTAGCCAAAAGTACTTTTCACAGCACCACAATGTACCCAGAATTGATTCTTCCCACAATTCATACAGAGAAACATGTACTGGAAGCATAAGAGTGTAAATTCTGTTTTTTTAGGCCTGTTGCTCCAACTATTATTGGAACTATGTGGGCATCTTTCTTCCACATTTTTCTTGTTTCTGCTTCCACATTCTGGTATTTTCTGATTTTGGGTCTCTCTGTACATAAGACACACATAACTGTGTATAGCAATTTCAATGATCAATGCTAGTTTTGCCTTTTTTTCCTGGACTACTATATCTGTTTTTTTCCCATCTAATTTTTGAACTATTGGTAATGTGTGAGCCCATGTGATATAAACCTCATCACTCTCTGCAAAGCTTTGTGATTCACGTTTCCAGTGCTTCTCAACTACTTCAATATTTTAGTGTTTGCACAATCTTCAGAGCCTCTGCCATGAGTGGGTCATACCCAGTAACAGGAAGTGTAACTGCTCCATTTTTTTTTTTTTTTTTAACAGAACCTGCATCTGTCTTTTTCTCCCACATGTTCAATGAACTTTGGAAAGCAACATGTACATAGTCCAATATTTTTCTCAGCCATTACTGACTTTTTATGTTTTGGTTTCAATTCACCTCTCATTAACCATTCTTATGTCAAATCCTGATCGACATGAGATTGTTCCAGGAGATCTCTGCACTTGCCACAATATTTAGGCCTTTTCCATGTTTTATTCCTTCTTATCTGATCCTTGTCCTTATATTATTTCTTTTGTTGATCGCAACATTCAGTTGCTGTTTGATTTGTGTCTATTTCTGATTTGATTTCCATTTCTGCTTGATAACAATACAGCTTCTGCTAAACTAAACAAGGTAGTCACCTTAGACTTCTCATGTTTTAAAATCTTCCCTATGTTTGAATATGGTGAGGTCAGTAGATATGTTTTCAGTTCGGGTCCCTATTAGATCAAATGGCCAAAAAGTTGAATATTCCGGACCTTGAGATCAGTTTTGTGAGATGGAGATACAGTGAAGATCAGAAAATTTGCCCTTTCTTCACTGTCGTGCGATCTCAGAGTTGGTATATATAATTAGTGGGGGATGTGGGGGCTGTTCGATTTCGAGGTCCAGAATATTCGACTTTTCAGCTATTCGACAGATTGCCTTTTCCTTGTTATAATAGGGACCCATCAATTCCAGGACTGCAACTCTATACATGTAATCAATTTGAGGAGGAGGAGGTCCACACCTCCTTCAGAATGAGGAATGTATAATCTTGGTATACACTGATTATTATATACTATTTGATAAGCAAAAGCATTTCTCTTGGCTTCCTCTTTAACTGATCCATTACCTTTTCTGGCCAGTCAGTGTCCCTAAAACTGTATGGTAGAACAGGTAGAAAAAAATTTGTTTATAGCTTGGACTTTATTCCTTGACGTCAAGGCAGCTTTCAGCATTAGTTTTAGTCTTCTAATCTATTAAATATTGAGTTTTATTCACAATTTTCACATTTTATTGCAAATCCTTCATCATTTCCCAAATATATGTATGTATATATGGGTCTTCTTCAAAACATCTAAAACCCATAACATCTAATTTCATAACATTGAGACCAAAACATCTAAAACCCAAAACATTTAAAACCTATAACATCGAATTTCATAACAACTAACAATACAAATCACAAGAAAATAACATCCCCTCCACATATAATGACATCAGACTACCAAAAACACATTTTACTAGGTTTCAGCAGGGGACAAGCCACCCTGCACGCCCCCATGCGATGGGCTCCACCCCACCCTCTGCCCCCGGTAAATTAAATATACCAACTCCAAGATTGCACTACAGTGGGAAATGGTTAATTTTCTAACCCCACTGTATCAAGCCCCCCTGCAGAAACGTAGTAAAAAGTGTGCTTGGTAGTTTGGTGTCGTTATATGTGGAGGGGATGTTATTTTCTTGTGATTTGTAGTGTTAGATGTTACGAAATGCAATGTTATGGGTTTTAGATGTTTTGGGTTTTAGATGTTTTGAAGGGGACCTATATATATATATATATATATATATATATAGATATATATATGGTTCCCATTCAGAAGCCTGAAACATCATAAGCCTGAAAATCAAAATCCTGAAACCAAAAGCCTGAAAATTCAGAATCCTGAAAACTCAAAATCCTGAAAGCCCAAAATCCTGAAAGACCAAAATCCTGAAACTCAAAATCCTGAAAACACAAATAATGCTAATATGTCACTATAAAGACACTAATATCTACCAACTGACCCTGACCCTAACCCTAACCCTAAGGTCCGTCACTATCGCACACTCACCTGACCCACGCCCTAAACCTAACTCACTTAAACCGCCCCTAACCCCAATATTTGTCACTACTGCATACATGCCTAACCTGCGCCCTAACCCTAACTCACTTAAACCGCCCGTAACCCTAAAATAAAACCAACCGCACACTTACCTGACCCCAACGCATGACCTAACACCACAGGGCTAACAATAGCAAAGCCACAATGACATCAGTATGTCTATTTTGTGTTTTCAGGATTTTGAGTTTCAGGATTTTGGTCTTTCAGGATTTTGGGCTTTCAGGATTTTGAGTTTTCAGGATTCTGAATTTTCAGGCTTTTGGTTTCAGGATTTTGATTTTCAGGCTTATGATGTTTCAGGCTTCTGAATGGGAACCATATATATATATATATATATATATATATATATATATATATATGGGTCTACTTCATTTCACCTAACTTCCAATTCACTGACTCCCATTTGACTGAGACCAAATGACTGAAATTTAATTTCACTGACACTTCATTTCACTGACAGTTCATTTGATTGACAAGTATTATTAGCAAGAAAATGGAATATGCCCCCTTCCCCACTGTAGTGCGACCCTGGAGTTAGGATATATAGTTGGGGGGGAGGGGGCACAGGCCCACAACGGGTTGTGGGGGGCGAAGCCCCCTACTTACTTTTATTTTACTAAGCAATATTATATCAAAACTTAACAATATCATATGAAATGAACTGGGGGGCTGCGCCCACAATACCCCCCGATGTGCGCCCCACACACCCCCAACTATATATTCTAACTCCAGGGTCGCACTACAGTGGGGAAGGGGGCATATTCCATTTTCTTGCTAATAATACTTGTCAGTCAAATGAACTGTCAGTGAAATGAAGTGTCAGTCAAATGAAATTTCAGTGAAATGGGGTCAGTGAAATGAAAGTCAGTGAATTGGAAGTTAGGTGAAATGAAGTAGACCCATATATATATATATATATATATATATATATATATATATATATATATATATATATATATATATATATATACACTCTCCTGCTCAAGTTCTTTTCTTATTGCTGATACTTCCTCATTTCCCAAATACTCATGCACTCCCTCCTGCTCAACTTCATTTATATCACGTTCCAGATCGATATTTTCTTGGTGCTGCAGCATTCCTGCTTTAAAGGTTACTTTTGCTGATTTATCAAGACAAGATGACATTCTTATCTCAAAGTTTTAACCACTTGCAGTTTTACATTCATCTCCTCTTCTGCCAAACTAAACAGTTCTAAGTTATCAACAAAAAGTAGACAAGAAATCTGTAAAATGGGCTTGTTTTCTAGAAGCCAAATTGTAACCAAGACCTAATCTGTTAAGTAAACAGCTTAATGGGTTTAGAGACAGACAAAACAGCAGCAATTTGAAATTCACAAGAATCACCCTGAAATAATATCTTTGAATTTTTATCCCTGTGATAATAATTTGCCCTTTGTCATGGCTTACCTGCTTAAGTTGTTTGCCACTGCTTCCTGGTCACTCTGATGTAAACTGATCAATGTGACGATGTATTTTCTACATTTGTAAGCATTCCTGTATCCATGAATATGGGAAGCTGTCAAATGTTTTTTTTTTTTGTAATCTATCCATGCCATACTTGGATTCTTCCCCTTTTTATAATTCTCTATTATGCTTTTATTTAGCAACAAATGATCCCTTGTTCCATATGACTTTCTTTTGTTACCCTTTTCTTATTTTCCTATGATTGAGGCCTTTTTTTTACATGACTATAAACTCTGTCAGAATGTTTCAAGTACATAGTTTACATACTGTTAGAATGCAAGTTATTGGTCTATAGATTTAGAATGGCTTGTGGGTTCCCCTTTGAGGAACAGTATCATTTTTCAGCAATGTTTGCAAGTCCAAATCCTCCAAACAAAATATACAAAAATGTACAAACACCTTTTATAATGAGCACACAAATTTATTGATTTACTGCTTTTGTCTCACCTCTGGAGACTTCCTCAGAATAAAAGCCATTACAAAACAGAGGAAATAAATCATCAGCAGTCACTTTTGATTTGAGGAATAATTAAATGAACAAGTAAATATTCTATGTGCCACTTCCATAAAAGCTTACTGCTACCTTATGACAATGCATCCAAAATAATTTAACATTTGTTTTACTGGGAAAGTCTGACTTGGAACAAAGCCAATTTTCAGGGGCCACCCGGGGAGAAACACTCCAGATGCATGTCTTTGATTCACTTTGAAACGTGGGAGGAAACCCATGTGAATGCAGGGAGGACAGGCAGACTCCGCACAGAAAGCACTGCTGCTGATAATCGAACTGGAGAACCTCTTGCTGTGAGGTGACAACGCTGCCACTGCACCTCTAGCTGAATTAAATCTGAGCAAAACATTGTTATAAGTTGTTAAAAGATCAGAATGTTGAATCACATACTGCAAAACATTTAATGAGCAACTAGCAATAACATTCTATTAAAATATTAATGCTCGAAACTTAAGGGCTAGGTCTAAAGATATATGGTCATTTAATCTGGGAGATGTGCAGGCATTTAAACACAACTGCCAGATAAGCTCCCAGTGTTCTAATTTAGTCTCCCACTGACCACCTCTTTAGTAAGAAATAACCTGTTCTAGCACCTGGATTTTAAATCTAGCCTCTGTACATTTAATAGAGTGCCTATATTGTTTCCATCTTTCCTCTCATCTCATAGAGGTGTTCATAAACTCTGTGTTTTAGTACTCTTTCAGTTTTCCCAACATAAAAAGAACAACAGGAGAGGCAGTAGGCTAAGTAAACTACCCCCTTAACAGAACAGTTGCAAAATGTAGTACCTCTAAAAGTCATATTTGTGGGTGGGATGAATATTTCTACATTATCTGTCATATATGAGTATTGTTGACACATATCACACTGTTTCGTTTTTCACCTTACAATCTGATCCTAATGTCAAACCAGCTTCTCTTTCTAGTACATCGTTAAGGTTGGAACCTGTATTAAAACTATATACCAGGGACTTAGAAATAAACTTAGGAGTATTTGGCATGACAGAAAATAAATACCAATATTTTGATATAATGTTTTGCATACCCTGCGTGTCTTGGTTGTAATTTATAACCAAGAAATGGTCATCCTTGTTCATTTCCTTTGTGTCCTTCCGTGTATGGTCAACAGCATTAAGAGTCATGCCTGGTAAGGGTGTCTGTTGGGTGTTTAGCAAAGGTCATCTTTAAGGGGGACGATAGCCCCTTGACAAAAATAGTTCCTCAATGAGCTCTAGCTTGTCCACCAAATCATTGTGAAGAGGTCTTGCCAGCTGCATAAAACATTTGACCCATCCTATATTTTTCTTTTGGTGATACGGATGATTATTATCATGTTCCTTTCTATACAACCTTGAGATGTATCTGTTATTTTCCCTATCCTTGATTATCCTTACATCCAAAAAGAGAGTGTCTTCTACATCAGCGCTGTGACTGAAAACCAAAATATCAGTTGTGATGTTTATAAAAGAGGTGAAGGCATCAATTTTGTTAGCCTCTCCATTCCAAATAATAAATATGTCATCCAGATAAAGGAAGTAAAATTTTATATTCTTAGAATAAATAGATGGAAAACCAAAATGCTGTTCCCAGTATAATAGGATATTATTGCTGAATACTGAGGTGAAATCAGCACCCATTGCTACCCCCATCCATTTGCTTGCAATAATCACCTTCAAAGAACAAACAATTGTTGGTAAGTATCATTTCAATATTTTCTATCACCAATCTAATCTCTTTATTACTCAGGAAATCAAAACAGACTATGGTTTCTTCAAGTCACTGCATACCAGTGGAATGTGAAATCACAGAAAAAATCCTTTATATCAGTAATAATAAATAAATAGTTAAGGTGGCAATTAGAATATTTAATTGTTCATCCAATCAGAAGTGACTGCTGGTGATTTATTTCCTCTGTTTTGCAATGGCTTTTGTTCTGATGAAGTCTCCAGAGGTGAAATGAAATTGCTAAATCAATGAATGTGTGTGATTATTATATGAGGTGCTTGTACATTTTTGTACATTTCATTTGGTGTATTTGGGCTTGCAACCATTATTAAGGCATGTTGTTTTGGTTTTGTGTCTGTTTTACATGCTTGAACTTCCACAGTGTTTTTATCTAAGCTATTAGTTAACATTTTCTGTAGTATATGGCTGCTCCCAACACCCAAAATGTCAACTGGATGAGCACCAATGAAGTTATCTTGTTATGCAAACTTGCTAAGCTTATTAATTTGTTTTCTCAAAATGGTCATGGATCGCAAATTGGATTGGATTGCAACTCCGTGGATGGGGGACCAGATATATTGATTCCATGTTTTCAGCCCAGGAATGAAACTCTGAGAGCATTTCCAGTCCCACTTCCAGAATCTATGGGCCCATTACACAGCTCTTCCCAGCAGTCACATCCATTAAATGATATTTTGGTTTTGACTGGCGAATGACCTGAGCAATGGATTCCTTCCACAGGCAATGTTGGGGACTGTATTTGCTAAATATTCCAGTTTTAATATTGATAATTGGCTTAATGTGGTGGAGTTTGGTTCAACACACCCTGGGTACTGCACAGGTTTATTTAAAGGTATGTGTTTTATGCTGAAAAAGAAAATGTTGAGGTACAAGTCTCTTATGCTTGATAACTGTTATCTAAAAGATCATACTGCCTGGAAGGAAGTCCCCAGATGTTTGAGAGTTGTAACCAACAATCCAATTAACTCTCCTGGACAGCTGAAGGACTTGAAAGTATAGCAAGTCAACAGGAAAACAAAAAAAACAGAAGTCCACTGTTCAGTATACTTGTTTAATATAAAACCAACAACAACATAAAAACACAGAGCTTTCGAGTAAAACTCTTCTTCAGCGAAAGGTCTGTGTTTTTATGTTGTTGTTGGTTTTATATTAAACAAGTATACTGAACGGTGGACTTCTGTTTTTTTTGTTTACTTTTAATGTTTGAGAGTTGTGAGATGCCACAATATTTATTTATTTATTTATTTATTTATTTATTTATTTATTTATTTATTTGCAGTTTGTTTACCAGTAAAGTCCACTTGGCCATTCAGAGCCCGCTTTCAGTGGAAGCCTGGGGAGAAATGCTCCTAATTACATCAATAAAAAGTAGAATTGTATGCATAGGTAAAATACAACTATGAAACAATTAGTTTACAATAAAAAACACAATCAGTAATCCAGTAGTTAAACAAGCAGAAGTGACATTAGAGCATTTTTCAGGTAATTAGAGAAAATGTCCTCTGTATACGAGTAAAAGTGAGATTTTATACATGGGTAAAAACTAAGAATCAATTGGTTTACAATATAAAAACACAATCAGTGTCAATGTCGAGCCAGGGAGTGACTTTCACCATGAACTTATGGCCAATTTTAATAACTGTGTCATTTAGATTATGCACACCATTACTGGTAATAATGAAAGACTTTTGACTGTATTACATAATGATATTATTGTTTTGAACATGCAAATACAGGATGACTTTTTGTTGTTTCTTAATGAATATAAATGTAAACATTTGGGGGTTTTAATACGGGTAGATGAAGTGGCAGAATAAATTAAGGAAAGTAAGCTCATTAATCTTGCTAGAAACAAAAAAGAATATAGTGAAGGGAAAGCTTACCAATTATCTTATGTAAATAAGAGGAGGTCAGCAGTGCAGGAAGCTGCTGGAAATAATGTTGGGTAGGGCAAGAATATTAACAGTTCTATGAGCAGAGAGAATACACCCTTAGAGAGTACTGGTGAAGAACAAAATCCAACCTTTGACCCTTTAGAATATTCCCTTTGAGGAGGACCACCAGAATGCAGAACCAAACCTCACATCCTTTATACCACCAGAGGACATGGCCCCATTACGAAGGACAGACTCAAATGAAAAACAAAAACGGGGTGAAAAGGAAGGAAGAGGAATTAACCAACTGTGATCCTTTTTTATTATGTGCCGTCTATGACAATGGTAAAGAACTTGCTCTGGATTACTCTACCACTACAGATGTGGTTATTTATAACTTTGATAATTTTCATATATTCAATTATAGTGAGGTGGAATTGAACACAATTCATTTTTTCTATTTTTTGCAAAGGTTTTGCTATTGTTCCTCCTGGGAAAGCAACTTGAGTGAACCTCTTCTCAATTTTAAACTTTTTGTAAGAAAGTTGAGTTTAGAACTTATTTTGTGATTCCCAAATAGATTATTCTGCTACTCTTCTTCAGAAAAAGAATACATTCAATCCACCCTTGCATCCAATGTTATTAAATTTTGAGACTCTTGTTGAAAATGACATGAGGACATACATGAAGACAAAAAGGTGGTGCACTTCTAATTTAACTCAAGAAGAACGTTTAGTTTTGAGAGATCTTAGCAACAACAAAGATCTGAGAATTATGCAGCCAGACAAGGGGGGAGGGGTGATTATTATGCAACAATAGAATTATTCAGCTAAAATGCTGGAACTATTTAATAGTCATTTGAGGTATACCCAGGTCTCCTGTAATGCAATTAATATGGATGGTAGATATGGCACTGTATAGAGCCATGTGCATTGCACTGGGTAGAGAGGGACAACTTTATAAGGAAGTAATGCATATTGCCTTGCATGCGCTAGTAGATCTTGAGGTCATGTATCCTGCTTTAGTGCTGCACTACCTGTTAATGCTGCCCATTTGCTTTATCATGTGTTTTTTACTTGGTATACTAACAACATTGCTTCATTCCTGTATCCATAATAAGCTTCTAGCTGTTTCACACAAGGAGGACTTTTAGTTTCACACAGCATAGACACACTATAGATGTCTGAGAATCCCAGGAAATATCATTCTCTAACCACAGACTATTTTCCTTTACATTTACGCAAAATCAAGTGGAATGCTAGTGTTTATCATCCAACTAAATTGTTGCTTCAAAGCTGTGTTTATATTTGCAAAGGGAGAACACGCATGGGTTTCTTTTTTTCAAAAGTGTTTTATGGATGAATGTACAGAAATTCTACATCTCACATTTAGAAACCAGATGATGTCAGAAGAAGCTATGCTTTTTCAACTGTTAATGTTTTCTAAGTACTTAAAATTAAATGTATTGAATTTCATATTATAATATTTATTCCTGGTGTTCATACATAAATGTGTATTTAACAACTCTTTTACTGTAATATATATTTCTGAGTATGTATTCCTGGGTAGGACATGAAATATATCCCGAGGGGTCAATGCTATATGGAATATTGTTTGGTAACTGGAATCATGAGCTTACTAATTTAAAAACACAGATGAATTCTGTGAAGTGAAGCCAGTAGGACAATGGGTAATAACAAAGATAATCTAGCTGTGTTCAACCAAATTTTTAATTCAAATGTAGATAATATAAAATTAGTTGTGTTGTCTTTCTTGACATCAGTAACTTCAACAGAACAAATAATCTAAAATACATACATCATACTAGATATTTAAAGGTAAAACCACACCCCCAAAAAGGTTGCAACCAATAAGATCATATTACTGATTCAATACAATAACCACACTTATGAAATTAGTATTTCAAATTGGTGCAAAACAACATCAAATATACTGCCCCACTATCAAGACCCACCTTTTTCCACTTAACAAAATTCCTTACTAAATCAACATTTATAAAAGTCTGTCTTAAACTAAAACCATTTTATTATTGTCCTACTACCACAGTCTGGTGACATAGAACCATTTCAATAACTCTAAGTACTCTGTCAGCTGGCTATCAGGTGCTTGCATTGTTAAAAACAAATGAGCAGAGATAGAAAAATGGACTTCACTTCTCAATAACAGTTTATTCCATTTCTGATACATGGCTTAAACAAATTATTTATTCCAACAACCATGCAACAAAGATATGCAGTATTCAAAGAACAGGTGGTGGGAAAACCCCATTAATAGATAAGTCAACCAATCTCAGTTCCATGTTTTTAACTTTCACCAACACAATACATGACAATGATCCTAATTTGGTGCTTTTCCAAATCCAACTAAGTTCTACTACAAGTTTAAAATATGTGTTGTATATATTCTGAGCCCATCCTCAAATTCTACCATAAAGTGTAGAGTAAATAATATACGTATCCACACAGTGAACAAAAAAAAATCATTATACTTGGTGACGTAAACTTAAAGTAACATGGGCCATCGTATTAACATCTTACCAGAATTGCCTCATTCTTGATACTCACACAACTGAGGAAAACAAGTACCAGACCAATCCTCACAACAGCAAAGCAATCATGCTTGATTTACTCCATACATGCATACAAGAAAAAAAATCTGCTCATGGCAAATTGTTTAAAACTCCTTCAGTCCACAAAGTTTCATCATTAATCAAACCAACTAGACAGATCCTGGACTTAACAGTAGCATTATATCACCTGAAAAACAATACACTGAATGGAGCATCTTGTACATTTGTTCCAGTGTCACCTCTGCCTTATCATCTTTGTTATTACATCCATTCACTATAGGCTTTTCCCACTCAAATAAAACAATGATAAGAGGGAATGACACTACATAGCAAATTTCTAAACTCAAGCAGCAAATAAAACTGAGCGCTAAGGAACGGTCTTCATGGAAAAATGACCAGGCCAGTATTGACAAACATACAGAATAACTTAAGTTGTCAAGAGATTTGATAATTACCGTCAACTTAAGCACAAACATCCACGTCAGGAAGACTCAAACTGATAAGCTAAATCAACCTGAACAATCATGGCATAACATAATCAACTTTGCAGCAACATATTCTTCCCTTAAACTCACTGATGAACTATTAAGTAATTTTGATTTTTACATTGTATTTCCACCTTTCAGTTTTACAACACACACTCAACACCTCACCTCTCAACCTCTTACCACAAGAAATTTAGATAAAGCCTAAAATAAGTGTGGGGGGGCAAGGGTCCATAAATAGAGACTGATTTTTAAATACTGCTCATATAAACGTAGGCATTTGTAACAGTAATATGATTTGTGTTAGCAGGCATTGTGTTATGGGTTTGGATTCTGAAACTCAGATTTATGTTGTTATTTATTGCCTTCAATCCTCAGTGATATGCTAATATGGCAAAAAACACAAATTGTATGCAAACATCTGAACAGTTGAGAAGTATACCGGCAATCCCACTTCACGTGCGCGCGCGCGCGCGGGCACACACACACACACACACACACACACACACAAATATATATATATATATATATATATATATATATATATATACTTAGCTTTAATTTGTTATTTGTGACTTTTGGAAGGAGAGAACCTTAACACTGAATACTGCTGGTAGCGACTGCAGTGATTGCAGATAAACTTTGTAGACTGAGTAGCTGACTCACTGTCTAAAGTAACTACTTCCTTTTTACATGTTGTGATTCTTACTTTACTAAAATACTTGCTTTACTTTATTTTCTTCACAAACAAGAGTTCATTTGGCTGTAAGGAGGAGGAAGAAGGTGTGTTTTTACAGGAATACAGAGTAGTTTTTGCCTAGTTATTAAGGATCTAGTCTGTAATTTGGAAGTTAACATCAAATATAAACTTGTGTTATTATGCTTAAATGATGATGAAATGACATTATTTTTGTTGCTATATGTATTTTCAATGTAAGCAGAATTGGGTTCTACAACACTGAGGCAGTTTGTTTGAATTCTATAGTATTGCCATCGTTGGGATCACATCTCAGTTAAATTAATGCACATTGGATACATTAAACACCTGTACCCTTGAGAATCAAATTTACTACAGGTTTCTGACACAATCAAAACCATGTAAAGACTTTATGAAAACTAATAAGGACACTGATGATAAATATCATAATTGTGCACATTTTAATCAATTATACAATATTGTATATTATAAAATCCCTGAAAGTGAATCATTCTCTTCATGCAGAAACAGCATATCACTTTGCTCTATTGACACATTTATGGAATGTTGGAAGGGTGACCTGTCTACTTTTTCATAGTAATAGTCTTAATATGGTGGGTGATGCTAATAGCAATGCAGGTAAAAAAGACATACTTAGTGAATATTCAGATTCATGTAATAAGAAAGACCCTATGCAGATCCGAGGTTCAGGAGGATCTAAGGAATAAACAGGAAAAGAAATTAGGTATATTAACATAAAAATGGAAAAAGAAAGTGACAACATCATCAAGGCTAGAGAAAAAAAGTTTCCGAGTGAAACAAAAAAGAAAACTAAAAGAAAAAGAAGCAAAAAGACCATGCCAGACAAATAGCCTTAGGGATGTCATTGAATCAGATGTAAATGATTTGTTGGGGTTTTCTAAAAAATCTCCTTTACCTATCAGAGTAATGAGTGAAGATATTAATATCAATAATTTCTTATGCTGGGGTCCCTGAGCAAACAAACTGTATATTTAATATAGAAATGAATCCACCTATTTTGTATCCTGAAGTTTTAATTAGTAGTAGCACCTCCAGAGTTAATCAGCAGGAAACTTGTACAAAGTAAAATTTAAGAAGAAGGGCATTAGGAGAATTGTCTCGTTTTCCAAGCTCCTCCATGTTTGACTATGGTACTGGAAGAACTTTATTAGATTGTGAAACCAAGGGATATAAACCAAATTATAACACAGTTTATTTTTTATTTTATCAGATTCAGTGTTTAAACCCTTAATATGAAATTTAATAATGTGACTAAAATAAATGTATCTTGAACATTATCTGGGTTAAAACTTTATTCAGAACATGCTAAGTCAGCTAAGAAAGAACTGCCCAGGCAATTCGTTATGGTATGAATGACTAATTATAGACTCCCATAAAACATATGAAAAGACTGACTGAAACTTATAATGCAAATATACTCTTAAATGAAAACTTGCCATCATCTTCCATGAATGATTTGCTTTAGGAAAAGCACTGCAATTTAATACTTGGCTCAGGCAACTATGTACAATGTTTTCTTCATAGTCAATAACTTATTGGAAGGAATATAAAAATGATTGTAGAGCTTTTGGCAAAGATCAATTTCACTCAAGTGCATATGCAAGGTTTGTCTTTAGTAAACTGAAGGAAAGCATCAAGCATTTTTCAGAAATAAAACCAATGAATTATAGACAAAATACTTCTATAAAAGTGAATTTCTGCAATACAAGACAGTTTTGCAATAAAACACATGAATTAATAAGTATAGTAAATGTAGAAAAAATCTCTGTCGTGTGATAGCTGAAGTATGGGATAGCTCCGAATTTGTGTTTTCAGGTTATACAAAGTATGACTCACTCAGACAAGCTAGGAATGGTGGCAGTGTACTACTTGTTGATACTACTGTGACATCCAACTTACGTTTTAAGGGGATTACAAAGGAGGCATAGGTCATAGATTTGAAAGGTAGGACAGAAAAGGAAGCTATCAGGTTTATAGTCTCCAACAGGAAACCATCATTGGACAATGTATCTAATAAGAACAATACTTTTTAAATAAACATTTAGACTGTAATAATGTAAGTGTAATCGGAGATATCAATTACCTAAGGGTACATTGGTTTGATTATACTAGTACCCTTTTGGCTAATTATGTATTTTAGATATCATTCCAGATCATATTTTGTCACAGTTGATAAGAACACCAACAATCAACAGTACTATTTTGAACACACATGTCATTAATTGCACAGGAAATGTTAATAATGTTGGAACATCTATACCTTGGAACATCAGATCATAACTCTTTGATTTTGAAGTTAATTATACAGGGGTTAAGTCGTCCATGTTTTATAAAACATATACCTTTAGTCTACTGAACTATGATGAGATCATTAGCAATCTGACCAAGTATGACCAGATTATTTGTAATGACCATGAAGTCATGCAGGACCATTCAAAAGGTGAAAATGTTACTACTACACATTTAGATAAGACAGCGAGACCTTATAACAGGCAAAGATACACATATTTGTTTTGGTGGAACAAGAACTTAGTGAAAAAAATATGGATACTTAAAAAATGTAAAATCTATCCAACAAGATATAATAAAAATCTTCTCAATAAAATGTATATATAAATTAAGTGGTATGCAAAAGAAGAAAATATTAATTATAAAAGGCATTTAGCAGTTGGTAATAAGAAATTATATTTTAAGTATATTATTATGCTAACACTTGTTATCCTATATCATCTATAGTTCACCAAGGAAAGTTAAAATCTGAGCCACAATTAATTGTAAATTTATTCAATCAATACTTTAATGGTATGATGAATTCTTCTACTATGTGGACATGGGATAGTAAGACTTGTAATTACAGAGACAACTGTATACATGACTATAATGCTGACTAAATTAGACCAAGCTATAAGGAAAGTAAGGACCAATAGTTTAATAAGGTCTGATAAAATCCCAGATGTTTTAATATTAAATATATGAGGAACATTGACTCCAATATTTTATAAAATGTATAATGGACTGTTACTACACAGTACAGTTTCTAAATCATAGGATATAGCTTCTGTGACTTCTATTCTAAAGAAAGGAGATAACTTGAATTTTAAACACTACAGACCCATTAGTTTAACCTCCTCATTAGGTAATAGTTTTGAAAGGTTTATTATCCAACTTCTCTTAGACCGTCTGAACAGTCAAAATAAGGCTGATCTAGGTCAACATGGTTTTATTCATGGTAGATCAACATTAATGAATCTTACAGAAGTATATGACCAGATCTAGTTACCTATCAATACGAAATAATGGTGAAGGAGACAGAAGGGACACACAACAAACCTCAGTCCTTAATAAAAATTGAGCTCTTTCATTTCAGTATTATGGACTTCTACAGAATGATAAAATAAATTCAAAACCCGCCTTTTATACACTTCTTTGAACCATGTAATTAACCAATTAACCTCTTAAAATGCTAGCACAGCTAAACATAAAAAACGCTGGCACAGCTAATCATAAAAACCCACCAAGGTCAGGACATCAAATAATATTAGAAAAAAGTTTACAAAAAATATAAATAACATCTGAACATTTTTAACAAATCATTTACCATCCAAAAACCCAAATTAATATTTTTATTTTATACAAAAAACAAATAATTCTTCATACCATGAAATTGGCTTTCAGTTTCAATAAACTCCCAATAGGGACTTGTTCATTTAATCCAGGGGTGCTCTGTAGCATTAGTATGAATAATCCATTGATACTCCAAGTATTCTAAAAACTCATCACTGGGTCCATCCCTGGGCCCTAAATCACAATGGTCTATTGCAATAAACTGTAAAAAGTGGTCGGTGTTGTCCATGATGTGTCTATAAAGGGCATTTTTACTGTCCTTCTTCCTAATTTCATATTAATGTTTGTAAATTATATCCTTAAATGCCCTTTTTGTCTTTCCAATATAGAATCCTTCGCACATCTGGCACTTAGCAATGTAAACCACATTTTACGAAAAGCAATAAAACTTGTGTTGGATATTATGTTTCATTTGTCTCCTAATGTTAACAACATCTCCTACTAAAATATTCATGCATTGGCCCCAATTTCTACATTTTGACATCTGCCCTTTTTTTCCGGTGCCCCCTGTCATTTCCAACATCTGCTTAAAACTGGTTTCTTTCTTATAAACTATCATGGGCTTCTCTCCCACTATCTTATGGTTGCCCAAGTCCATTCTAAACAACCTCTAGTTGTCTCTGAGAATTCTTGAAATGGTGAAAAAAATCTTGATTTAATGGAATAATGCATGTTTTATTCAACAATGTTTCCTCATCATTGGTGTTAGCCCTTCTTACCTCACAGAGCCTATCTTTTGACCCTAAAAGGGGCTGATAAATTCCATTATGACTTTTCCTCTCATAAAGGTACTCAAAATTGTTGACAAAGTACAAGCCCATGCATTGTTTGGTATTAAACCTTATTCCCTGCATTCCAGACTACTCATATAACAAGTCTAGAAACTCTTGAAGACCTTTTTAGTCTGTAATTTTTATCATTGCATCTCAAAATTTGGTGTCATCAGCAGATTTGCTAACCCAAATATTTTTTTGAACAGATAGATTGGATCTAAATATGCCAAACAGAATGGGCTCTATCACTGCCTCCCCTTCACCAGCATTTCATTTTGTTCCTTTTACCCATACTGTGTCTAATGGACAAAGAATTAATGAAGGTAAACTCATTCACTACTGTAACCCAATGATATGACTGGTTGGGGAGTATCAGTAGATGAACAAAAAGAGATGACAATTAATTCCTTACTGTATGCTTTCAATTTTGGTTGAAAAAGGAGTTTTGTAATATTTGCTATATGATACAACAGCATTATTGGTATCTGCTAGTATCCTAAACTGGGACTTAGGAATCCTTGCATTATATTTTGAACAGGTAAAGGTGAGGGCTTACTTATTAATCAGTAACTTATAACTCATTGCAGCCACCCCACCTCTCAGTTGTATATATACCAATTTAGTGGAAAGTCAGAGCTTTAGTTAAGGTAATGGTTCCATGGGAATTCTCATAGCTGGTGTGCCCAAAATAATGTTTGAGTAGCAAAATAATAACCTGCACTAGGCAAAAACCTGCTAGGTTTGAATGTCGAGTGAACTGCGAGATCAGGAGATCACTGCTGTTAAGCGTGAGTGCACCTGGTTGCATAAACGATTTAAAAGACTGCCCATTCTGTAAGACTACCCATTCTGTTCATGTTAGCAATTATAATAAGCAGCTTCTGTAGTAAGCCTAGTACATACTTACTGTGTAGAAAGATAACAGATATTTGCCTTATGTTAGAAGATTGTTTTTCTTTTTCTTCACTCAACTCTTGTAGAGAGACACTAACTAGGAGAATGCCCTGGTCTCCAATTACCCCAGCCACTGCTTATGGCATTGATGGTTTGTGACTGGAAAACGCATTAGGTTTTCAAAGATAAGATGTCAATGCATAGAAATAGGATCCCTTTTTAAAGAAGCAATGTTCTCAATAAATAAAAGTTGTATTCCGAATCTGGAGCTAATTGTAAACTGTGGTTAACATTTCCCATTTATAAATGTATCTTTTATTCAGAACAGTTTTGCTTTCAGTCACTTATGCTGTAATTAACCACAACAGATATTTATAGTTTAATTATTCATCACTATATTTTCTTTGGATCATTATCTAATATGCATTGTTCTTTATAAAACTGGCCCTGCAGCTCAGATATGTATTGTTCCAGGAACGTAGAAACTTTATTGGCATCTCAGCATGCTACTATCCTATTTAGTTGCTTAATTGCCCATTTATAATGAAACATCAAAGCCCAGAATAAAAAAAAAATCATACATTCTTTATTCAAATGATATATGACGATATGTTAATATTGTTGCAGCTTTATAGCCACACTTGCAATCTGTTGGGACTTTAACTTTGATGTAACTATTGTTGCCAGCATCACTCCTGAACTGAGACATGAGGCAGCTTAAAGAAAAGAAGACCATTCTATAGAAAGGTTGTCAGCTGGCCGAGACCTATCCTCTTCCATTTGTAGAAGTGTGTAAATTCTTCATTCTTCTAATCACATTTCAGAATACGCAAAGATGCCATGACTGCAAAACTAACTCCTGAAATGAACTACATATCCACAACCTCACCTACTAGATTATATTTCCTAAATCACACTAAGAATCATTCTAAAATCACTGTTTTGTTTCAGTACACAACACTGGTTCTTCACTTTTACTTTTAAAATAAATGTGAATTATTCAGCTGTGCACAGGATTACAACTTCTATTATTTTTTTCTTTAAATACATAGATGATATTAATGTAAGCCCTAGAGAGTGTTTTCTACTTAACAATAATAGCTGTAAAGGTCACAAGGAGAACAGTCTGGAATGTTTAAGGCCAGATTTATTTCTGTACACATCAGTTGTAATGGCTATTCTTGATCTGCTCTAATGGAAGGGGAAATTGGCTATAAATAAATCACATTTTGCTGATTCATTGATTATGTCATGTTTGGAGCAAACAGGTCAATAGACCAGTGAACAGGAACACGCTATTGGACTGGTGAGAAACAAAGAAATGACCCCCAGCTAGAATCACAGCTACAGTGATGTCAGTCTAAGCTGAACTACACATGGAAAGTTAAATGCTTTTCCGACTGTAATCAATGCAATGTTTTAACACTGTCATATAAAATAAAAAAGTCATATAATATATCTATATCTATATATTTTATTTTCTTCTTCCACTTTCTGACAGAACAGCACAAAACAGACTAAGACATAAAGTAATCTATGACTGTGATATGTACGGAGTACAGTTCTATCATAGTTAATATAAAGTCAAGGTCTACAAGTACAGTTAATCAATGTCAAAAGAAGGAATCTACACATACAGAAAAGTTGTAAGGGTGTATGTCCTATAATTATTAAGCATCATGGAAAATATATTCCAGTTTTAAAGACTCAAAGTCAGATATGGATTTGATCGTGTCAGTTATGAAAATAGTATACATTTAAATAGCAGAGTATAGCTGTACTGACAGACTGTCCCTTGAACTGTGGTAAGGAGTTAGACTTGCACATGTTTAGACATCAGTGCATGTCTATATGAAAATAATTGTTTTAAAAATAAGTACTAATAGAGTGATGAAATGTTACAAATAGGTTCAAAAATGAAAGCATAATGCTTCAGTAATGAGCATTAAAGTTGGATAGAGATACATGTAGTCACTTTCTGAAAACCAAGAATATTAGTCCGTTTTTAAAACCAGACTACTGTATACTGAGGTCACCGCTGAGCTGTGAAGTACAACTAAAGGAAAGACAAAGGCTAACGTGGGCATTGTGGTCCTGTCTTGGAGATCTGGACTGCTTATTAGGGAATTAATAAGCGATAGAAAGAGGTGACATATTTCTCTTAAACCAGTAGGTTTATGTCAAAGGAGCGACCAGATCGGGGCAGAGTTAGCAATACTGCCTTACAGAGGTGAGCCAGAAGGAAAAAGTACTGGAGCTTCTCTTAAGTTCGTCCATATGTATGATGAATACACTGATATAACTCTGGGTAGATAAGGCAGTGGTCTCTTGAAAGCTGGCTTGGGAATGAAGAAAGAGAGAAAGTAGCTGTGTCCACCCAAAAAAAACAAAAAACAAACAACGTGTTTACTTATTATTATTTTCTTTAGTATACACTTTCCAGCTTGCAAATAGGAAAGAGGAGAAGGAACCTGGACAAGGACATGTGATGAGGATTAGAATGCAGTTGTACAGACCAGTGACACAGAGCTTTCTCTGTGTGTGCTTCTTGATTCCTATTACCCTTCCTTATTAATGCATGTCCTGGTCTACGGTCCATGTAGTTGTCGAAACCCATTTATCAGTAAACAGGGCAATGGAGCGAATAGACTACTTTGTAGATGTATTGCTTTATTAGCTATTATACTTTGGCATAATGCAATGCCTTTAAGTAAAACACACAAAAATGACCTAAGTTCTGGGTGCTACGTTGCCATTTCGCACATCTCCTGTGTACTGCGACAGAAAATCATCATGCAATGTAATCTTGTACACAACTAGTAGACTTTGCTCTTCACTTTCTGCAAGTGTATCAGCATAAAGTTGCATAACATTTTCCATCTGCCTTTCCCAGGGTCCCAGCTAAATGTCACATTTCTGCGGGATATGCTAAACAAAATCTCTATATTTAGACACACCCCTATCTACTCTCAAGCAGCAACACCGCATTTTGTTGGAATCAACACAACAACTCTCAGTGGAGGAGTGAATTGCTCTTCAATTAACTTTCTCAGTATTCTGGCCAATCTCAAAATGAGGGAGGTATTAACATTCACTGCATCAGATATTACATCTCCTACATAGAACTCTCTTCTACTAACAAAAGCAGCACTTATAAAGAATTGCTTGCTTTTGAACATGTTTTCCCTCTTATTTTTTTTCAAGCCTCTATTTCTAGAGTTTCCTCTGCTTGAACCTCATTTCATACCTAGGCATACCTAAACATATCCTTTGTGTCATCACTTGTACTTCTACATTTTGAAGAGAACATTGCTCAGAAATATAAGGTAAACAATGCAGAAGAGGAATAAGAAAGTTCATTTTACATAAATATTCACTTTTATTTAGAACAACTTTGTAGAAGGGGATTTAACAAATTAACAGTTATGCAATTCTAAGAGTTTACGAGGAAAACACCAAGGAACATTTATAAGTGAGAAAAACTGGGTTTAAGGCAGTGTTGTATGTGTAGTGGTGGGAGGAGTACAATTTCCACAACACTTTTTTCAACTTTTGATTTTGAAAGGGTGAGCCTATGTACTTCCCATGCAGGGGACTTCAGCTTTATCTCCAAGGTCAATGCACATTAAGGAAGGCTGGCTTCCTGTATGAAGTGTGACTTTATTTAAACTCTACATTTTCAGTCCAATGTGCAGTTAATACACACTGTCTTGTTTCTGCCTACTGCTTACCTGAAAAGCTGATTTGCTGGTTTAAATATTTATAGTTTACTAAATTAAAACACAATTAACAGTTCATGCATGTTGCAGAATCAGATACAACAACTAAAACAAAAATCTCCACAAAATCTGTATGAAAAAACAATATTATCAACTACTTTCATCCAAATACATTAGAAATGGACTTCTTCAGAATAAAAGCAGATTTTCATTGCATCAGCTTTGTTCCAGTCCAAATTATGTTATATTATATAATATTACACTTCACCAAACTTAATTTGAAACATTTAGACTATTCTATAAAAATAGTTATCCAATCTTCTACCCGTTAGAAGACATTGTGTATGTATGACATCCTTCAGCCTTGGAGCTTTATTTGCTTTTAACAGAACTTCCCAACTCATCTCCCTACATTCCATCTTATTTTTAAAATTTCCTCCCCTAAAATCCAATACTAATAGTTCACAATCAAGGACCATAAAATAAAACTGCTTATAATAAATGTATTTCCTAGAATATCTAAATGTTGCATTATTCTCATTTCTGTGTTCAATAGCCATTAACAAACTTTACAATAAGAGGAGAAAGCTATTACATGATAGAACAAAATCCATAAAAGGGAAGTCACCCCTGATCATTATTAGTAAAAAATTACGAGCACTCATAAAATCAACTAAGGCCAATTTTGAGAGAAAAATTGCCATGGATTCAAAGGACAATCATAAGGCCTTTTTCAGCTATGTTAGGAACCTGGGTGGAAACTCCCAGATATGCTCAGAATTAGTCCAAAATGATACAAAAATCACTGAACCCACAGACATTGCCAACATACTGGCAGACAGGTTCAGTGCAAACTTCACCCCCTCTCCCCCCCTAAAGGAGAGATAACTATCCCAGCCGAGTGTAGCCTCCCGGACATCTCAAATGCGCAGGTGAAAGCTGCTCTCTCTAAAGCTAAAAACACAGCATCAATGGGACCGGATGGTGTCCCCAGCTGTGTGCTACACGAGCTAAATGAGGAATTAACCCCGCACATAAGGCAGCTGTTTAATCTCAGCCTTACCACAGGATACGTGCCCAAGGAGTGGCGTATGGCAACTGTGGTCCCACTCCACAAAGGCGGCGCCTCTACGGACCCTGGTAATTACCGCCCCATAAGCTTCTGAGTTTTATATGTTTCAAAAATTCAACTTTATAGCGTCAAAATACTGAATTTCGACATTTCAGTATTTCGAGGATATAAAGTGAATCCATATGTGTGTATATATATATATATATATATATATATATATATATATATATGTGTGTGTGTGTATTATATATATATATATATATATATATATATATATATATATATATATATATATATATATATGGATTCCATACATTTGGTCGAATTACACTTAGTCGAAAATGATATCAGGCATTGCACTTCACTGCTCACTTGGTCGAAGTTCATTTGGTCAAAAATGGAATATAGCCCCTGCCCCACTGCAGTGCAAACCTGTAGTGAGAATATTAAGTAAGGGGGGGTGTGGGAGGCACAACCGCCCCAATGGGTGGTGTGGGGGACGTAGCCCCCACACATAATTTTAATGTATTCACTATTATAAGAAGGTATATCCATTAGAAATGCATTGATATATATATATATATATATATATATATATATATATATATATATATATATATGTTTAGTAAAAACTATTGGCATAATGGCTGTGCTCCCCACACCTCCTTATTAAATATTCTCACACCAGGGTTGCACTGCAGTGGGGCAGGGGCTATATTCCATTTTCAACCAAATGAACTTCGACCGAGTGAGCTTTCAGTCAAGTCAGCTTTCAGTGAAGTGAAATGTCTGGAATCATTTTCAACTAAGTGTAATTCGACCAAATGTATGGAATCCACATATATATATATATATATATATATATATATATATATATATATATATATATATATATATGTGTGTGTATGTATATATATATATACACACACACACACACACACACACACACACACACACACATATATATATATATATATATATATATATATATATATATATATATATATGCACACACACACATATATATATATATATATAAATACATACACACGTTCCCAACACTTTGCAAGATATATCACCCCAATGAATCACATATACAATATCCAGGAATATGATAAAAAATTTCCATCCAGATGTTCTAAATTAATATATGGTCTTTCATAAATATAATTACAAATATCACACTTTCCACAATATCCCCATTCACCCCAATGGTCAAACAAATCTTTTTTTTAATTCTCTCCTCTTTTATAAGTAAAAAAAAAAAAAAAAAGTTGCTCCCATACTATTTTTGTAACCTCCATATTTTCCATCAGAACTTAGCAATTCCTATTAACAGTATTGTTTATTTCAAAAACATCCACAACCATCTCAAAACAACAAACTATTTTTTTATTCCTCTCCATTTTTCTTTCAAACAACAGTATTATTAGGAGCCCCCATTGTGTAAGATAGGAGGAAAATCTGTTTATCTACTACTGTTAATTTCTTCTACCACCTCATTCAAAAACATGTAATTATGTCCCCTTTACATAAGCATTTTAATGATTCTATCAACTTCCTCTAAAATGCTTCATTTTTAAAAATTAAAGCTTGATCTAATGATCTTTTCCATGGGGATATTTATGTTCTTAAAATTAGTGAGGTTACTTCCAAAATGTAAATAATTGGTTTAAAAAGTATTTTACTAAAATTTTACTTACAAACGTTTTACTTGTCTTATGTAATTGTAATTCAGTATCTAAAAAATCCTATTACCTCTAGCCCTTCTTAACAATTTAAAAAGGATATATTATCATTAAATTGAGCTAAAAATGTCAAACATTCATCCTTACTTCCTCACCAGATATAAAAAAGATAATCCACATTTTTTTATAAAAGGATTCTTTTTGAAATATTGGATTTTTAAAAAAATATAATCAATCCCAACATCCTAGAAGTAACAGCTCCATTACATCATGCTCATTTCAATTGCCTAAAATATTTGAAGTAAATATATATATATATATATATATATATATATATATATATATATAATATTAATTTTAAAAGACTGTATATCATATTACTACAAGAGGTCTCTAATTGAGTAAAGTGTTAAATATAACCTTACAAAATCAACTCATTCTACAAAAGGAATGCAGGTAAACAGTGATTTAACATCAAAAATAAATACAATTTTTCCTTCTATTAAGCTAATAATTAAAAATCTTATATAAAAAATATTTCAAGAATCTTTTATATAAGTTGATAAATTTTGAACTATTGGCTATACAATGTTATTTATAAACAGGGAAATACTTATATTTATGATGAAATAAACTATAGGACTAAATGATTTGAGGTATCTTCCTTTGTGAATTTTCAGAATACCAAATAACCCAATTTTAGGCATTTCTGTCTTCATAAAACTCTAATCAATCTTACCTCCACCAAATAAATCAACTACATTGTCACCATTCAATAATTTTAACGATCATTTTAATGTAGTATTAACAATCTCCCACTTTAACCTGCATTCATATAACACAGATTTGTGTCATCCCATGCTAGTTCACTTAAAGCAATCCACTCTTTCTCAGTAAGATTAAAATAGGTATTTTCTCTCTGCTAATGATCTAACAATATCTTCTTTACATTGCACTCTTCAAGGGAGGATTATATATGGATTTTTTTATAAATCACTGTTACTTAAATGAGCATCTTTCAACAAAAATTCATGATTCAATTTCCTAACAAATAATTATGTTCAATTAATGTCTGTATAATGTCAGAATATTTGTTAGGAATAAAACTTAATACCTTATTTAAACATATCTTGTGTAAAATTAAAAATCAACTTTTCACCATTACCAACAGTATCAGTAGTTTTTAACAGTTCACATTCTGTCCTCATCCTCTTCCATCATGCAGCTTCTTCCTCTTCCATGCCATCTCTTCTAATTGTTGTACTGATTCTCCTGAAACTGTTCTTCCTTTTTATTGGTACACCAAAAAGCCAAATGCATAAATGACTCCTGTTTCCTTCATATAACAATTAAAATGATCAAACTATGAATTAGTAAATAAGCAGGATGTATTCTTTCTAGGAAAATGTGAAATACAATTTTAACAAAAAAAAAAAATAAGAATAAATACATTTCCAAGCAACAAAGTGTGATTAAGCACTTTCATCTTAAAAGCTGGACTTCATTAGAATTATACCAATCACCATTTAAATAGTAAAGAATAAAACACATCTCATTAATAACGAATCATTAAAAATTGAAAGCTTGTCCAAGAATATTTTTTAAAAAACTTTTACATATAACACAAACTCTATATTTGCCTCAATGATAAAACAATAAAAAAATCAGTTACTAATATTTAAATAATTGCTACCATCTTCTTTAAAATACAATTACTAGTTGTCCTCTCATTTAAACTTGGTGGGTCATATGATCTTAATTTTATCTGCCATCACAGCTGTCTCCATTCCAAGTGGTTTTCCCAATTTCCTACCAGTGTTTCAATTTTATCTCTTTCAAAAGCTAAAAAAGAAAACTTTTTAAAGTTAGTACATTGTGTACTATGTTTTGCCAAAGCATGTTTATATATATTTTTTTGTCTGAAGGCATAATTATTCTTGTACATATAATCTTTTAAAGATCATTCTAGTTTACCTATATAGAACACATTACAGGTATTACAGTTGGCTACATAAACTCACAGTAGGAGGTGAAAAACTTTAAATATCTTTTCATAAATATCATGCTCATTGGTTGAAGTAATGTAAACACAATGACTACAAAATATACATTTCATAGTGAACCTAGTTGCCTTGTAATCAAAACTGGGGCCAACCTTTTCAAGTTGCCTCAATATTTCATAACACTTTGTTGTTTGGATTTGTATTTATACTATTTTTTATTAAAATTGTGTTTCCCCTTTTCCTAGAAACAATACACCCTGCTTGCTACCTCCCTTTTTCTGGATTTGACCCATTTGTGGGTTCACGTTCTCCTCTTGTTCAGATGTTAACAATCTGGACAATCTGCTCACTAACTGTTGTCCAACGCTGCTTTCTAAAAAAAATCAGAAGAGTTCTCATTCTGCATATTTAAAACTTCAGCATATATTCAGCATCTCAATATATTTGAAAGTGGAAGATTAGATTAATCTGCAGAAGGAATTTATAATATAAAAAAACTGAAGCATTACATGAGGAACCAGTGTAAAAATAACCAACTAAAATCCAGCACTGTAATACTAGACACTCCAAGGACAACAGTTCCTTGGAGTGCATACCATTAGATTTTAATAGTTATTTAACCACCAAATTAGGTGAGCTCATTGCAAATGGATAGGCTGCCTCAATTGCATACGCTTTCTGATCCCTTTCAAGTTTCTTCTTCTTCTTCTCTCAACAATAGTCTTTTCCAGCCTTCCCACAGTTATAAAAGTACTTTCATACTCGGTTAAAAAGGGTGCAAAATTAACAGCTGAAGTGACATACTTCTCCAAAGCTGGATGTTTTTCAGTTAGTTGATGATGATAAAACATGTTTTACAGTTATCATCTTTAATAGTATTACCAATTACCATCTTTAATAGTTCCAGCCTAATTAAAAAAAACAACTACTTTATGAAAAAATAGGTCATCTGTAATACCATTCTGAAATGTATATATTCATAATCCTTTATGATACAACGTTTAAGGAAATATGTAATGGATGTTCAGGTAGAAAATAAATTACACTTCCACAAACTCAAATCGCATTGAATAACTGCTCCAAGGCCAATAAACACTCCAAACAATTTATTCCTCGTAAAAACAAGATCCAAAAACAGGCGTTGACCTAGGTTTCGTCTGTCTCCACAGACTTCATCAGAATACAAAAAATGTAAAGCTGAGCCACTTAAATAGAAGCAACAAAACCAATTACCAACAGTCTAATTAACTAATTAGATGTCAGTTATCGTTAAAAAGACAGTAAATATATTGCTTTACAAAGTATTGCATAGAATCTTAACTCTAGTAAATACAATAAAATAAAATAGTGCCAAAAATGTCAAAAACATGTTGACATATAAATCTACTTGTATTTATTAGTTTGTTGTTTGTCTATATGTATAAGTGTAAATAAGCACAAATGTAAGTATAATATTGTAAATACTAACTTGATCTTATAATAATAAGTGAATTATATATATTGTATCTATATAATTATAAAAACTCTAAGATAACAAATTATATCAATTCTACGATAATAGAGTAGTGTAATAATTTATTATTAATTAAACTATTTAAAAAATGTTTATAATTTGTTTTAAAATGTGAGGTGTAAATAAATACCACAGTACAATGAAAAAACATTGTCACATTTTTCGTAAAAAATACAATAAAATACCATAAAATGCATATCCTAATACGTGTTATAATGTTGATAATACATATTAAATATTAAATATTAAATGTTAAATATTGAATGTTAAATATTCTGATGGAACATGTAAAATATACACTACAATGTTGACACCGATTTAGTTTTTTATTTTTTTATTTGTGTTGGAAGAAACATTAAGCCCTCCAAATATATTGTGTGGTGTATTATTTGCCCTTAAGGCTGTTAAATCTCAAAATAGGTTTGATGCTGCAATATTCATTCAACCCCGGTCGATTGTGAGCGTTTAACAATATCTGCATCCTTAATTCTGATGCATCTAAATTATATTCATTAATCTTACCTTGTGGGTCATGTTTAATATGTGATACACCAAAAAACTTAAACTGATGATTATTGTGTTGTACAATATGTCTGGCCAAAGCACTGGAAAGTTTAAAATTCTTAATGTCCAACAAGTGTTCCTTAATTCTGTCCCTCATGTGTCTACTCGTTTTACCAACGTAAAATGCATCACATTGTTGACACAAAGCGATATAAATAACATTCGTGGTAAAACAATTAAAGTGTTCATGTATTTTAATGTTATGTTGATTGACCTTCACACTTCTACCAGTGTTAAGGACATGGGAACATGTGGAACACCTACCACATTTATAATTGCCAATCCGTTTGTTCGAGATATCTGTTCTACCAATTGTTCCCCTTTCAAATAATTCTTTGAAAGACAAATCCTTTCTAAAAATATATGAAATTTTTCCTTGAAAAAGTCTTCCCAAGCTGTTGTCAGTGCTTACCAAATTCCAGTTTTTATTGATTATAGTTTTAATAACGTGGGAGATGTCATTAAATGTGGTAATATAAAAAGGAATAGTATTAGAGTTGTAGAGTCTGTTTTTTATGTGGTTCCCCACGTGTATATCTATGTCATTATCACAATTTAAAATTGCTTTATAAATCCCTGTGTCTCTCTTGGATTTCACTTCCTCATAAACATTTATACATAATTCCTCAGGATAGCCTCGGTTGACAAATAAAGACATCATAAAACGTATTTCATCTATAAAATCTACTTCGTTGCTGACGTTGGGAACTTCACTACTTATTTAATACACAATTTTATTCACATATAAAATTTTATTCAAGATTCTTGGACGATTTGTTCCTTGTATGGGATGGTGATGAAGTTGAGTTGAAGGCATTTTTGGAACATATTAACAATAGTATTTGGTTTTTAAAATTTACACATGAGATTAATAGTGAGAGTATCACCTATTTGGATATTAGGTTAACCTTTGATAAAGTAAATAGTATATTAAAATCCAACATCTATAGAAAATCTACTTTTTCAAATTCTTATTTACACTTTGAAAGCTGGCACCCTGACCATCAGAAAAAATCCATTATTAAGGGGCAGATGGTCAGGGCTGCAAGAATGGTCAGCAACGAAGTAGATTTTATAGATGAAATACGTTTTATGATGTCTTTATTTGTCAACCGAGGCTATCCTGAGGAATTATGTATAAATGTTTATGAGGAAGTGAAATCCAAGAGAAACACAGGGATTTATAAAGCAATTTTAAATTGTGATAACGACATAGATATACATGTGGGGAACCACATAAAAAACAGACTCTACAACTCTAATACTATTCCTTTTTATATTACCACATTTACTGACATCTCCCACGTTATTAAAACTATAATCAATAAAAACTGGAATTTGGTAAGCACTGACAACAGCTTGGGAAGACTTTTTCAAGGAAAAATTTCATATATTTTTAGAAAGGATTTGTCTTTCAAAGAATTATTTGAAAGGGGAACAATTGGTAGAACAGATATCTCGAACAAACGGATTGGCAATTATAAATGTGGTAGGTGTTCCACATGTTCCCATGTCCTTAACACTGGTAGAAGTGTGAAGGTCAATCAACATAACATTAAAATACATGAACACTTTAATTGTTTTACCACAAATGTTATTTATATCGCTTTGTGTCAACAATGTGATGCATTTTACGTTGGTAAAATGAGTAGACACATGAGGGACAGAATTAAGGAACACTTGTTGGACATTAAGAATTTTAAACTTACCAACGCTTTGGCCAGACATATTGTACAACACAATAATCATCAGTTTAAGTTTTTTGGTGTATCACATATTAAACATGACCCACAAGGTAAGATTAATGAATATAATTTAGATGCATCAGAATTAAGGATGCAGATATTGTTAAACGCTCACAATCGACCGGGGTTGAATGAATATTGCAGCATCAAACCTATTTTGAGATTTAACAGCCTTAAGGGCAAATAATACACCACACAATATATTTGGAGGGCTTAATGTTTCTTCCAACACAAATAAAAAAATAAAAAACTAAATCGGTGTCAACATTGTAGTGTATATTTTACATGTTCCATCAGAATATTTAACATTCAATATTTAACATTTAATATTTAATATTTAATATGTATTATCAACATTATAACACGTATTAGGATATGCATTTTATGGCATTTTATTGTATTTTTTACGAAAAATGTGACGATGTTTTTTCATTGTACTGTGGTATTTATTTACACCTCACATTTTAAAACAAATTATAAACATTTTTTAAATAGTTTAGTTAATAATAAATTATTACACTACTCTATTATCGTAGAATTGATATAATTTGTTATATTAGAGTTGTTATAATTATAGAGATACAATATATATAATTCACTTATTATTATAAGATCAAGTTAGTATTTACAATATTATACTTACATTTGTGCTTATTTACACTTAAACATATAGACAAACAACAAACTAATAAATACAAGTAGATTTATATGTCAACATGTTTTTGACATTTTTGGCACTATTTTATTTTATTTTATTGTATTTACTAGAGTTAAGATTCTATGCAATACTTTGTAAAGCAATATATTTACTGTCTTTTTAACGATAACTGACATCTAATTAGTTAATTAGACTGTTGGTAATTGGTTTTGTTGTTTCTATTTAAGTGGCTCAGCTTTACATTTTTTGTATTCTGATGAAGTCTGTGGAGACAGACGAAACCTAGGTCAACACCTGTTTTGGGATCTTGTTTTTATGAGGAATAAATTGTTTGGAGTGTTTATTGGCCTTGGAGCAGTTATTCAATGCAGTTTGAGTTTGTAGAAGTGTAATTTATTTTCTACCTGAACATCCATTTGGTCTCTTCGTTACATACCACTACACTGACTGTGTACCCCATTCCTTCGGAGTGGTAGTGGTTTAAGGAAATATCCTGTTCAATATATAAATTATAATAAATGAGGATTTTTTTTTAATATTCTTTTCAAACAAATCAATATTGTTTTTAACACCAAAGAATTTAAATTATTAACTGTATGTCCACCAAAAACACTGGAAGGATTCACAAGTGTTTTTTTTAAAGGTACTTAAACAATATCTGTTATTTATATCCAGAATATTCCACATTTTTATAATTTTGTATTAGGGTATGTACACTGGAAAAAGAATGTTCAGACCCATTCTGAACATCCATATTTCCAATCAGTTCTTGCAAATAATTTTCGTAACTTTTATGTTGACAAATCTGTTGCAAAAGGACAGCTATAGATGACAGTAGTCCCACCAATGCCATATTTATATTCCAGGAAAACTGCATCAAAGGTATCCAGGAACCACGTGTAGCTTTAGCCCTGACAAACTTCAAACTTTCTGTGTGAATACCATATTGTTCTTTCCATCAGTGCTGGCAAACTGTAACCAAATAGTAATTAGTAAGTAGCAATAGTAAAAGTAAATAGTTATTAGGACTGTCCATAGAGATTCATGTGATATAACAGAAGTAAACAGGATATATTACTGTGCACCTAAATTAATAACTGATAAAGTTCTACCACAAGAACACATGGTAGTGAAGGGGAGAAAGGGGAGAAATCAAATACCAACATGGAAGTATCGAATACAGAAAATTATAAATCAACTAAGACAAGAAGTGTCACTATTAGAAGAGTATAGAAGAGGGAACAGATCAGCAAAAATATTCAGAAAGATAGACATGATAAAAGCAATGTGCGGTATTAGAATAGATCAGGATCTATCATGCACTACTGGAAATAACAAACTAAAAATCTCAGCACAGGTGGAAAAACTTAGAGGATACATATACAAACATAAAGGAAAAGTACAAAATAAGCAATTTATTAATGACCCAAAAAGTTTTATAGAGAATTAGGAAATAAAGTAAAAGGAATTTAAAGACCACCAAAAAAGAAGAAATATATACATTTTGGAGAACTATCTATGAAGATCCTGTGGAACATAAAGATACTAAATGGATAGAAGAAGTAAAAGAAAGAATAAAAAGTTTAAAGGTACAGGATATGAAATCGGATGAAGTAGCTACCAGAGAGATTGAAACAAAGTTAAGAAAAGCCTCTAATTGAAAAACCCCAGGCCCAGATGCAGTACCAAACTTCTGGTTAAAAGTATTAACATCTTTGCACGAGGATTTAGCCATGAGTAAGAGTTATTTATATGTTCACCCCAACCATACACCAACATGGCTAACAACAGGAAAAACAATGCTCCTACATAAGAGTGAACCTGCAAGCTACCATACAAATTGTAGACCAATAACTTGCCTTCCAATGACATATAAACCATACACTGGAATTAATGCCAACAGAGTTTATAGTCATTTAGAAGAAAGCTCAATTATGGCAACAGAACAAAAGGGCAATAAAAGAAATCATAGGATCATTTGTTGTTAAATAAAGTCATAGTGGAGAACTGACAAAAGGGGAAGAATTTAAGTATGGCATGGATTGACTATAAAAAAGCATTTGATAGCATCTCACATTCATGGATAAAAGATTGTTTAAAAATGTACAAGATACACCCTACACTGATCGACTACATAACAGTGACCATGAAACAGTGGCAAACCACTTTGCAATTAAGACATGGTAAAGGACAACTTATTATTTCAGAGATAAAAATCCAAAGGTGGATATTCCAGGGTAACTCTCTGTCACAGCTGCTATTCCGCCTTGCCCTTAACCCATTAAGCTGTCTACTTAACAGCTTAGGTCATGGTTATAATTTGGCTCCTAGAAAACAAAAAAGTGCAAAGACTTCTCCTCTTCTCTTTGTCAATGATTTGAAACTGTATAGCTCATAAGATGAGAAACTGAAAGCACAACTGCAAGTTGTCAAAACTTTTTGAGATGATATAAGAATGTCATTTGTCTTGATAAATGTGCAAAAACAACCTTTAAAGCAGGAAAACTGCAGCACCAGGAAAACATCAGTTTGGGACAGGAATGTGATATAAAAGAACTTGAGCAGGAGGGAGTGTATAAGTATTTGGGAATTGATGAAGAATCAACAATAAAACTTAGTAAAGAGTACTTCAGAAGACATAAATTAATCCTGAAAACACCTTTGACACCTAGGAACAAAATCCAAGCTATAAAACAATTTGCTCTTCCTGTCCTAACTTACAGTTTTGGAGTGACTGACTGGCCCCAAAACATGCTGGCTAGATTAGATAGGAAAACAAGGGGGATTCCTCATGCTTACCAAATGATTTATAAAAATGCATATTAAGCTTATATATTCCCCCTTCTGAAGGAGGGATGGGCCTCCTTGAAACTGGATTACATGTACAGATCTGCAATCGTGGGACTCCACACATCTGCTGACCTCATGACACCCAAGCGTAGTGAAAGTTTTGATACATGAGGAGAATAAATCTAAGATGACTTCCCTGCTTAGGCTAACAGAAGCATATCGTTGTCAAGCAGGAATGGAAATCAAACCACAAGTAGATAAAAATCAGGCACCAACTGAATCTGCCAAAAAACAAAAGAAAGAATATAAGGTGATGGACAAGATGAGAAGGCAAGAAATGTGGAAAAAGCATGACTATAGTTGGAAGTATAGAACACTTCTGGAAGAACCTCATGTTGATCAGGAATGAACACAGGAATGGTTAAGGAGATGTGAAGTTAAACCAAGACATGAAAGGTTAATATTGGCGGCCCAATATAGTGGGCTATGTGCATGTTGGTTTACAAAGTCCATTGGACATGTGGGAGAAAGAGACAAATGTAGGTGTTGTAAAACAGAATTTGAAACAGCTGCATACCTCATTGCTGGTTGTGACATACTAATGGCAGAAGGACTGCATACTGAAAGGCATAATAATATCGTGAGATTGTTGCACTGGAGATTGTGTAAACATTATGGTATTGAAGTGGCTGAAAAACACTGGAAATATGAACCACAAATCATCATAGAAAATGATGAAGTCTACATCAGATGGGATCACTCATTACCAACAGTTCAAAAGATAGATCCTAGAAAACCAGATATAGTGGTCCAGGAAAAGAAGACAAAAGTAGCATTGATCATTGAAATCACCACACCCAATGACTACAGAGTCCTATGTACAGAGACACACAAAGTCATAAAATATTAGGATTTGCAAGGAGAAATGAGAGCAATGTGGAAGAAAAATACCCAGATACTTCTAATAGTAGTCACTTATAAAAAAATAGTCTGCAATCCTAATATCCTACCAGTACATGTAACTCAGTATGAATTGCAGGAGGAGACATTACTGGGCACATTGTGGGTGCTGCAAAGAGCACTTTTGGCTGACATCAAAGAGTGAAACAATACTAATTTCATGAACATTAATCGTACTTTGAATTAGGAATAGGGTTCATTCCCATCATGGTATTAGAAACCCAAAAGATTTGGAGAAAGTAAAAAAGAAAGTAACCAAAGACTAAACTTCAAATAAGAGTTCAGGTGTGCTACAAAGTAAAATGCAAATACTAAAACAAACATCTCCACGTAAACTGGATAGAATACAAAAAAAAAATAATAACTTTCATCCACATGTATAAAAAATGGACTTAATAAAAGAAGCTTTTTATTCCATCAATGTATATACAATCCAATCATTTGATTATATCACATGGCTCATCAAAACAATTTAAAGCATAACATTTATAATACAATTCTATTAAAATCAGTATCTACCTAATTTCCTATCCATTAATAAACATTTTATATTTATAACCTCACTCAATCACATGAAAACATCATACTGTCCAGAATTTGAACTGCCCCTTTCCTACTTTCTACTGCTCTGTGATTTCTCATATCAATCATATTCTCAATGCACATTCATGCAGTGTGACAATATGTTGATACCTCTACACTGTCTACTGTTGTGAATGTCCCCTTTATACTTTTATAATGGTCCAAGAATGCTTAATGTCCAATTATCTGGCATATTCTTTTCTCTTCACACTGCTACAAGTACCCTCATTTTTACCTGAACTTACCCAGCATTTTGATCATATCTAGCATACGCTCATCTAATCCTACGTTTTGCCTGTCTTGAATTTCCATAGTGGTTTTCTTACTTCTTCTAGGATGGGCACAAATCATCTAGGTATCTCTTATATAAACACCACAAATTCTTGTAATATTGTGTTGTTGTGCCCCCAGTTATGCAAATATAGTTTTAAACATGTGGGATAAAAATATATTTTAACTCACCTTACAAGAGGAGATACCTAGATGATTTATGCCTATTTTGGACAGATTCCAAAGAAAAACTGGAAGAATTTCTAGAGTACATTAATAAGACTACTGAATTTTTAAAATTTACTTACAATATTGGAAAAGATTTGGTAGACTATTTAGATGTTAATATTTATAAGGACTACAATAATGGGAAATTTAAATCTAGGGTATTTAGAAAATGTATGTTTTCTAACTCCTACTTATACTTCACAAGTGCCATCTGTACAAACAAAAAAAGAAATATAATAAAAGGACAATTTTTCAGAATCTCCAGAATGACATCAGATGATGATGAGTTTCTGGTAGAAAGTATTAAGCTAAAAATTATGTTTTTGGAGAGAAAGATATCAAGCCCATATGATAGAAGAAGTTATAAAGGAAGTTAAGGAAGGGAGAGTAAACATATTTGCCCCCATTTTAGGTAGGGGATTAAATAAGAATCTAAGTCCATCAAAAAATATAAGGGAAAAGAAGAAAACAACTTGACTGGGGCATTCATCCTGAATTATAATGGTGAGGCCTCATTGATTAAGAACATTATAACAAATAATTGGAATATGTTTGCAGGATTTTCTGATTTGGATGTAATTTTTAAAATAACAATAAGATTTGCCTATAAAAGGGATAGGAATGTTAAAAATATTTTAGAAAGGAATCCCCCTGACAACAGAGAGTCCAATAAACATAGACGTGACAAATGTGCACAATGTCCTCACATAAAAAAATGCAGAGAAGACCTACTTGAGAAGTAGAGATAAGATAATTAATAGTAAACAATTTTCTAATTGTGACAGTAAAGGAATTGTTTATTTAGCAGAATGCAAAAAGTGTTCTGCATTTTATATGGGGAAAAGAGACAAAGCTCTTGAAAGAAGAATATATGACCATTTGTATGATAAGCAGGATTCTAATAATGCACTATTTAAACATACTAAAATGTGTAAAGTAGCTACATTCACATTTTTTGTGCTGCAAGAAGTGCCACATGACATTAGAGGAGGAGAATGGGAGACAAGAATTGAATTTACAGAAATTTTGTGGCAGCTAGTTTTAGAAGCCTGTAAAACACCAAGCCTTAATGAACACATCTCCTCAGCTCCATTGTTAAAATTAAGAGCTGCTAGATTATGATTGGGTGGGATACTTTGATTTAAGTATTTTATTTAATATAAAATTTATATATTAGAAAGCACAACATTGTTATTTGTATTTAACATAGTCTCTTTTGCATTGTAATTTATAAAAGAATTAATAGGTGGCAGTAAAGTACTAGATTTGAATTCCTTTCCCTCGTGAAAGTATTGTCTTTTTTCATTTTATTGTTCAAATAATTTTATATGTATAATTTTATATAAACATGTTTTTTAAAATAGGATTTATAAAATTAGATCATATGCTTTTATATATGTGAATTTATAGAGCAATAATATAGTTAAATCATTTTAACTAATGGTGATGTTTTATTGGTTAATTAATTTATAACAAGAATATAAAAGGAACGGTGGGAGTGATGGTTTAAACTAATCTGATGACGTTCTATTGTGAATGAAAAATGTGGCGATAAAGTTAAATGTTTTATTGGACTTATATGTGTTGGATCAGAACTTTTTGTGTATTTTCAATTAATAAATACTTTTGTAAAGCAATGAAAAAAGCAAGCCGGCTGTAGGTACACCACAGCACACCATTTTGTGAGCGCTTTCATCTGAGACAGTCCTCCAGCTTCATCAGACAAAGTCAAGACAACAAATTACTACTTTATATAATTACAAGTGGATCCAATTAAGATAAATAGAATAGGTGCTCATTAAATTAGGACCTATTCAATCATGTACATTCATTAAAAACATCTATATAAGTAATAAAACAAATTATTTAACCTTATACAATACATATAAACTCAATACATAAAATGTGTATTATTAAAACCTTATACAGTATATAAACAATAAATAAACACAATGTATGGCTATAAGAAATAAATATATAAATAGAGAGATAAAAGTTAAACTAGGATACTAAGATAGACAATTATTGATGCAAAAATTGAGACATTAAAAATATTAAAAGATTATTTCTCTTATTTTATATATATATATATATATATATATATATATATATATATATATATATATATGTGTGTGTGTGTGTGTGTGTGTGTGTGTGTGTGTATACATCAAAAACCAACAACTTCGGCCAAGTTGACTAATGCTTAAGTGTTTTATAAATAACACATAACACACTATGTAACAAGACAAACAATGTCCCAGGTCCCCATCAAACTTTACTTAAAAAATAAGATAAAATAAAGTACTAAAACCACCAATACCACATAGACAACCCCTTTGGTGGCACAATTAACTTTACCTTCTATAGTATAGGTTCTATCGCTAATCTGAAGTTTGTTCCCTGTTTTGATGAATTTGCCTTGCAGGCAACTTCCACACTTTCTCATGCCAAAACAACCTTTGTATACTTTCCTCTCCTTCTCTAAAAGATATTTCATGTTAGGTCCCTTCCTATAAGTAAAACGTGGAGATGCCTCCAATATTTTATTAAGACTGTTGTCTTCCAAGATTATGGCCCAATTCTTGACAAATATATCCCTAATGTTCTTAGAATCCATGGAGTAGGTAATGAGAAATCTACTTCCTGTATCATGAATTGGGTCCACCCTCTTCTGACTTGTTCTTCAGTAGTTCCATTATAAGTTGCTTCATAACCTTTTTGCAATATAGGTTTAAAATGACCTGATGATCTCTTGGTGTTTACCTCTTGAAGATGTGTTCAAGAAAGCTTAATGGATAACCCCTCTTAAGGAGCATAGATTTTAACAACTCACATTCCATTATATAACCATTATCACCAGAAACCATCCTAGCGGCCTTTACTACCTGTACTTTAATGACCATCTTTTTCTGGTGAAAGGGATGGCTGCTTGTAAAATGTAAAAAGGCATTTGAGTAGGTGGGTTTCTGGAATATGGTGGTCCTATATCTACTATTAACTCTGTCCTTAGACAGATTTATATCCAAAAAATTGATGGAGTCCATACCCACTTGGAATGTGAATTCCCAAAAATTAGTTAAATCACTTAAGCATGAATCTCCTTGGTTGAAGTTCTTGGTTTTTGATGCACACACACACACACACACACACACACACACACACACACACACACACACACACACACACACACACACACACACACATACATATATATATATCTATATATAAAATAATCTTTTAATATTTTTAATGTCTCAGTGCTTGCATTGATAATTGTCTATATTAATATCCTAGTTTAACTTTTATCTCTCTATTTATATATTTATTTCTTATAGCCATACATTGTGTTTACATATTGTTTATATATTGTATAAGGTTTTAATAATACACATTTTATGTGTTAAGTTTATATGTATTGTATAAGGTTAAATAACTTGCTTTATAACTATATAGAGAGGTTTTAATGAATGTACATGATTGAATAGGTCCTAATTTAATGAGCACCTATTCTATTTGTCTTAATTGGATCCACTTGTAATTATATAAAGTGGAAATTTGTTGTCTTGGCTTTCTCTGATGAAGTTGGAGCACTGTCTCTGATGAAAGCGCTCACAATAAACGGTGTGGTGTACCTACAGCCTGCCTACTTTTTTCGTTGCTTTACTAGTTTGTTTCCTTTTTTGGAATAAATACTTTTGTGTTCACAATACTTTGTGCCTTTTAGTTATACTACTGACTGAAATCTGTTTCTGTGAATGTGGCATAACTACACCTAGTTCTGTAATAAGCAGATCATGTAGAACTATATGAAGTAACTTTATCTGGTGATTCATGTTAGCTGTACGTAACTGGTGCTGCTGTGATTTCTATTCATGTGCTAATAGTGATTCCCTATTATTATTATTATTCCCAGTTGTGACACCAGGGAGTTAGTATATTTAAGCAAGGGGTGAACAGGGGCTTGCCCCTTTGCAAAAAAAAAAAAAAACAATTTTTGAAACATTTTCCCTCAGGTGATTTTCACGATATGATGTTTCAGTTCTTTGGAATTTCATCAAAAGGTGTCTTGATGATATGGACTTTACCTACTTTATTTCATTTTTTGGGATTAAACCAAATGGGCATTTTGTCAAGTGTCATATACTCATTTATGTGTCGCATGCTCATATATTTTATATATGGCAGTTGGCAAATAGAGTTATAATTCCTGTGGTACAGGATTTGATTCCCCTCAGCTCTCATATGAGTATTGTGTGACCTTGAGCAAATCACTTTCCCAGACATTGCACCCAGTTCATCCCTGAAAAAGAGCTGTGAGTCCAGCGGGCCTAGCGGGATAACAAATGGGTATTATATATATATATATATAAATCCAAAGAAAGTGCCAAGGTCCGCTTGTAGATGTACCAAACAATTTTATTTCACAAAATTAAAATAATCACGCTACTTAGTAAACCCAATAGCAGCGATGTTACTAACAGAATAAACGCTCTTACATGCACTTTTGCGAAAACTGCGTTTTCGTCATAAAGACTTCATCAGACAAAATGAAAAACATTTGCACACGTTTAAATACTTGAATAAACTAATTAAAAACTCTTTCATTGGCTATATTTCATTTCAAACACACCTATTCAAACAGTATTTCGTTAAATTCATTAATATTAATGACTGTGTCATAAAGTGCTCCGTGCTTTTGTTAAAAACTCCTATTACAAAAATTAAAAACTGACATTCAACTTTAAAAACTGATCCATAATAAATACATGTTATAAATTATTGAATACATAAGAAAATAGAACAAGAAATTTAAAAAACAGTTTAAAAAACCATTTTAACCATGGGATGAATAACTATAGATGTTAAGTGAAATGACTGGGAATCCACATTGTTCTAATGCCCTCTAGTGTCCACAATTAGAATTACCCTATAATTTATTGGCCCTTATTTTTAACAGGGGTGTAATTGTTAAAAATTCATTTATTCCTGGGGTATTGTTAGAATCCAAGTGAACCTGCCACCATAATTCCCTATTTTCAAGGATTTCTTCCCAAAGTCCTCCCCTATTATCTGGCTTTACCTGGTCCAACACAAAAAATTCATATCTAGCTCCAGGACACATATTGCAATGTTTGTATAATGCATTAGTATTTTTCGCTCTAGAAATGTCATAATAATGTTCATAAATTCTGCGTTTCAAACATCTTTCAGTGTTTCCTACATAGAAAGACTGGCAAATTTGACATATAGCTATATAGACAACCCCCCTACTTTCACAATTATAATGGGCCACACTTGTAATTCTCCTCTTCCTACTGTCAATATATATCTCCGGCTTATCAATAATGTATGGGCACTGATGACATCTTCCACACTTGTATGTCCCCAACCTCCTATTTTTACCATCCTTATCTCTCTTGTTTCCTCTTTCAAGGATGGTTCCTACATTAGGTGGATTTTTGAAAACTATCTTGGGTGTCATTCTAGTTATCTCTTCAATATCCGTTAAAGTACTGAATTTGTTCCATTCTTTTTTAAAAATGTCCCATAATTTTGTGTTGGAACTATTGTATTCCAAAACTAAACTTCTCCTGTAGTTAACTTGATTGTTCTCTTTACTATTGATTTCTACAGATTGCCCTAACCCCATTTTGAATTCATTGCCCTTACCCAGTATAGGTTTAAATCTACCCGGTCTTCCATCCTCTACTTCCTTTCTTAATTTATTTACAAATTCCTCTGGATAACCACGTTCCCTGAACATGTTATGTAACAAATTACATTCGTCCTGGAAGTCTGAGTCGTTAGATGTCATTCGGGAACCTCTTACAAATTGTCCTTTGACAATGTTCTTTTTGCTATGATATGGGTGGGCACTATTGTAATGCAAATATGAATTGACATAGGTTTCCTTCCTATACACCTTACTCTCAAATTTACCTAGTCTTTTGTATACTTCTATGTCGAGATATTTCAAAAATTCTGTACTAATAGTATAGGTAAACCTCAAATAATTGGTAGTGTGATTAATGTAATCCATGAATTCCAAAAATCTTGCCTCACTCCCAGTCCAAAAAATAACAATATCGTCTAAGAACCTGTGGTATAATGTCCATAGTTCCTTAAACTCACAGTTGATGATAAACTGCTCTTCCCATTTGGAAAGTACGATATTAGCAAAAGTGGGGGCACAGGCGGCCCCCATAGACACCCCTGTCCTCTGTTTGTAAAACTCCCCGCCAAACATTATAAAATTGTATTTTAACACTGTGTCCATAAATATCACGCTTGCTACTTTATCATTGAGACTCAAAACACCATCTTCGAACACTGCTTCTTCAAAAAGACTCATACCCTCTCCATGTGGTATGCTTCCAAACAGGTCGATAACGTCTATTGTAATAAACCTGATGTCTTCTCTAAACATGTCATGTTTGAGTTCCCCTAAAAAATCCCAGGAGTCTTTTAGAATTAATTTGTTGTTAGTCCAAATGTGTTTGGTCTTGACAGGGGTTGGGAAGGTGGCCTAATGGTTAAGGTGTTTGCCTTACAAACACAAGGTGCATGGTTTGAGTCTCACAAGGGATAATTGGCTAGGCTTAAAATGGCTCGCAAGGGCAGTTAGCTTAGTACTAACCTATGAACCTATGAACCTATGAACCTATGAACCTATGAATCTATAAACTTAGCTAGAGGGACAGTTTTAGATCCCTCAGCTGAAACTATTCGTCTGAGGGGTGGATTCAGCATATCCTTATGTATCTTTGGTATGCCGAATATGGTGGCCACCCTCGGTTTCTTAACTTCTAAGTATTTGAAGGTTGTTTCATCAATTGTTTTTTCAGTCAATAAATCCTGCAGAATGGAATCTATCCTATGATGTGCTACATTAATTTCATTAAGTGAAACCTCTGTGTACTTCATTTCATCCCTTAAGATAGTATTCATTTTACTTTCATACAAAATTTTGTCCATGATGACAACCCCCCCCACCCTTATCTGGTTTCATAACCCTCAGGGATGCATTACTACTCAATTCCATTAATGTATCATTCTCTTCCTTACTTAAGTTATAATGGACCCAACATCCACTATGTTTGGTTCTTACAAAATCAACCATAATATTTTCAAAGTTCTTAATCTGAGGGTATAAGGGTGGGTTGTATATGGACTTTCTCTTTAATATGTTCTCAGTCCCTCTTTCTTTTTTAAAACCCATTTTGGAGGCCATTACTTCTAAATTAATCTTCCTAGTAAATAACTTTACATCTAATATTGTACGTGTATAATCCCCCTTTCTATTTGGTATGTACTTTAATCCTTTACTTAATAATGAAAAATGGTTTGAATTTAGTTTCAATGCACTAAAATTGTATATAGTAAAATGTTCATAGGTGTGTTTGACAGTATTGTTCTCTGTATCGTCAGAACCAATGTAGTGATCCAAAGGGCACAGGGTATCTAATGAAATCTCCCCTGCCGTCTTACCCCCCCCCATCTCTGAAAATTTCCTCCATAATCATTGTTACTTTCCTGGGTATATCCCCTATTCCCAAGGGGGGGAAAATCAACATCATAATGTACTGTATTCCACCCATTGTCCTCATTTGGCCTTTGTTTATTATTATATTGTACATTTCTTCTGTGGTTATTCCTCATCCCATAACGTGTGTTATAATTCGTCTGATTATTAGGTTTCGGATAGCATGTATGATTTTCATATTCCATGATATCCCTTTGCATCTTTCCCATTTTTCTCTGTATAACATCATCACATTTTATGTCAATATTTCTTCTCATAGAAAAATACCTATCATTTTCTTCCTTGATATTGTGGATTAAATCAGTAGTGATACATGCATCAAGGGTTGCAATAGCGGTCCCCAATTCCAATTGTATGCTATTATTTTCTTCAATAATTAATTTAATAACTTCTAACCCACATTTATTAAAAACCTTAAGCAAACTTTCATGAAAATGGGACCCAATATGTACATTGTTCGGAAATTTATATACCCTTAAACCTTTGGGCACTATTCCCCTTTCCAAACATTCCTGTAAATATGCATTTTCAATACTTAATGTTCTATGTTTCATAAGCATTTTATCCAATCTATCAAGTTTCATTACATACGTTTCATTATCGTCATTATTAACACTAGTCTTGTTAACATGAAAATGAATGTCCTGTTTGAGCCATTCCACTGTAGGTTTTTTAGTATGAGAAGCTTGTGGATTTACAGTACCTTGCAAACTAACCGTCGGGTTTGCGTTTCTCTTTGGGATAGCGCCCTTATCCCTTCCATGAATGTTACTTGGTTCCTCACTGTTGGAAGTATCTTGCAGCATCCCAGGGGTATTGTTAGGGTTGAATTGAGTCCCTTCAAGAAGAACGCCGGCTCCGCATTCGTCGCCAATAAGCCCTCTCTTCCGCTTCCCCCTGTGAACGTCTTGCTCCTCGGCTTCTTCAGCCATGTCCATGGTGCGTTTACTGCCAACAATGAGATGGGTGCATAGGGGAGTTAACAGGTCGATCAACTCTGTCAACTGGCCAATAAGTCTTCGTGTTTGGCCCGAATCCTCCTGCCCTGTAACACTCATCCTTCCGGGTCACGATACAAGCGGTCCCTCCTCACTCGACTACAGACCAGAAACAGGTGTAGGCACTCAAAGCAAACTAATAAATCCAAAGAAAGTGCCAAGGTCCGCTTGTAGATGTACCAAACAATTTTATTTCACAAAATTAAAATAATCACGCTACTTAGTAAACCCAATAGCAGCGATGTTACCAACAGAATAAACGCTCTTACATGCACTTTTGCGAAAACTGCGTTTTCGTCATAAAGACTTCATCAGACAAAATGAAAAACATTTGCACACGTTTAAATACTTGAATAAACTAATTAAAAACTCTTTCATTGGCTATATTTCATTTCAAACACACCTATTCAAACAGTATTTCGTTAAATTCATTAATATTAATGACTGTGTCATAAAGTGCTCCGTGCTTTTGTTAAAAACTCCTATTACAAAAATTAAAACTGACATTCAACTTAAAAACTGATCCATAATAAATACATGTTATAAATTATTGAATACATAAGAAAATAGAACAAGAAATTTAAAAAACAGTTTAAAAAAAACATTTTAACCATGGGATGAATAACTATAGATGTTAAGTGAAATGACTGGGAATCCACATTGTTCTAATGCCCTCTAGTGTCCACAATTAGAATTACCCTATAATTTATTGGCCCTTATTTTTAACAGGGGTGTAATTGTTAAAAATTCATTTATTCCTGGGGTATTGTTAGAATCCAAGTGAACCTGCCACCATAATTCCCTATTTTCAAGGATTTCTTCCCAAAGTCCTCCCTATTATCTGGCTTTACCTGGTCCAACACAAAAAATTCATATCTAGCTCCAGGACATATATTGCAATGTTTGTATAATGCATTAGTATTTTTCGCTCTAGAAATGTCATAATAATGTTCATAAATTCTGCGTTTCAAACATCTTTCAGTGTTTCCTACATAGAAAGACTGGCAAATTTGACATATAGCTATATAGACAACCCCCCTACTTTCACAATTATAATGGGCCACACTTGTAATTCTCCTCTTCCTACTGTCAATATATATCTCCGGCTTATCAATAATGTATGGGCACTGATGACATCTTCCACACTTGTATGTCCCCAACCTCCTATTTTTACCATCCTTATCTCTCTTGTTTCCTCTTTCAAGGATGGTTCCTACATTAAGTGGATTTTTGAAAACTATCTTGGGTGTCATTCTAGTTATCTCTTCAATATCCGTTAAAGTACTGAATTTGTTCCATTCTTTTTTAAAAATGTCCCATAATTTTGTGTTGGAACTATTGTATTCCAAAACTAAACTTCTCCTGTAGTTAACTTGATTGTTCTCTTTACTATTGATTTCTACAGATTGCCCTAACCCCATTTTGAATTCATTGCCCTTACCCAGTATAGGTTTAAATCTACCCGGTCTTCCATCCTCTACTTCCTTTCTTAATTTATTTACAAATTCCTCTGGATAACCACGTTCCCTGAACATGTTATGTAACAAATTACATTCGTCCTGGAAGTCTGAGTCGTTAGATGTCATTCGGGAACCTCTTACAAATTGTCCTTTGACAATGTTCTTTTTGCTATGATATGGGTGGGCACTATTGTAATGCAAATATGAATTGACATAGGTTTCCTTCCTATACACCTTACTCTCAAATTTACCTAGTCTTTTATATACTTCTATGTCAAGATATTTCAAAAATTCTGTACTAATAGTATAGGTAAACCTCAAATAATTAGTGGTGTGATTAATGTAATCCATGAATTCCAAGAATCTTGCCTCACTCCCAGTCCAAAAAATAACAATATCGTCTAAAAACCTGTGGTACAATGTCCATAGTTCCTTAAACTCACAATTAATGATAAACTGCTCTTCCCATTTGGAAAGTACGATATTAGTACGATATATATATATGTGTGTGTGTGTGTGTGTGTGTGTGTGTGTGTGTGTGTGTGTGTGTGTGTGTGTGTGTGTATGGTTACATAGTAAAATGATTAGGTTTTTTGGCTTCAAAGAATTTAAATATGTTATTATATTTATATTTAAATATGTTATTATATTTAAAAATCAATATGTCAGTTATGGGTGGGTTGTAGCGGTGATGCATCAGAGATGTAACTATTTTGGAGTTAGTGCCATCCCCTATTTATTTACCCCTCCAAATTTGAAGGCATAAACCTCTTTTTCTTCTTTTAAACTTTAATACTGTACACAGAGCAATCTAACAGGCAAACTATGTGATCAGAAACAAACTAGTTACACTCAGAAAAAGGAAATATCAAAACAGTTAGTGTACTATGGGCCACAGACAGACCTCACTTTCATTAAAGAAACAATAAATGGTAACTGATGCAACCACTTTTGCACACAGTTGCATTTTCAGTTCTTAAACAATACATAAAATTTCACAATATAAATAATGTAATCAAACCAAATGGCCAAAAACACTATTAACTCAAGAAATCTCTAGTGACTTAATGCCCTCTTCTTTAAAACAACCTTAAGACTAACGTATTCATTCAATTCCATTTGTCCTGTAGCATTCAGTCTAGTGATCCATTTGCATTCAAGTGCTTCAGTTTCTTTCCTAATACCTTTTCTCCTGTATTGTACAGTGCTTCAGGCTTCTTTCTTTTAAAAAATAGTAAGCTGTTGATACAATTTATTCCATCCATGGGATGCTACAGCACTCAGCTTTGTTGTTGGAAAAAAATGTAGAAAAAGTGTTTTTTTTTTAAACTGTAACAAACTGCCTGCTGCATCTGTAGTAAATCATTGCTACATTTTATACCACACTTGGAGAACTACAGCATTCAGATACATTTGCTAAAGCAATACTGGCATTTATTTCTAAATGCCAACAGTGAATGGATTGGCTGATCGCACTCAGTAACACTGCAATTAGGCCAGCTCCCCCTATTGCCCCATTCTAGCTTCACTACTGTGATGCAGTACCTGGCAAACAATGTGTTTTATTTGTCTTATATAACTGTGTCTTTGAGGAAAAAAGTCAAATGTAATCTGTGAATGGAGCTACAAACAGGAAAATAGATTGGAAATGACAAAGGAACTACTCGCAGATGCCCCTCCAGCAATACAACACTATAATGTGAATAAGATGATTGTGCTGCATGTGAAAAATGGTCACAATGGCATGGGAACTCTAATTCTAAAAGGGAGAACTAGACCAGTAGCACAGGGGTCAACGTATTTATAAATGCGCAATAGAGGTGGCTCTGGTAGAAAATAAACTGATACCAACAGTGTACGGATGCAAAAAATTCTAACATGTTCATGACAAAAAAGTTCAGATGAAAATGCATGACCAATCCTTGCAAAGCAAATTCAGAAGCCCTGGTGCAAAGAATATTCAGGGTTGTGGTAGGTGTTACTTAATCTACAGAATTATGGAACCGCACATAGCAAATATATTGAAAATCATACTTATCAGAAAATGTGAAAAAAATGTTAAAAGAAGAAGAACTGGGATATAAATTTGATAATATCACAGTTACCACTGACACAAGGGAAAGTAAATACATTTCAAAAATATATTGATACTAATGAGAAAATGCAACATCTGAAAGATGTTACAGTTTAAGGGTGGTTTGAGAAAAAAAAAATAGAGGTGCCCCCCAATCTGGTGACCACAACTTACAATTTATACCACACTTTGAGTGCTTCAAGCACTTCATGCCACACAGCGAGCACTACAGCTCTTCAGTTTTGACTTCAAATGCAATACTGGCATTTATTTCTAAATATCAGAATGAGCTAAAGTCCAACTGGAATCTACTAATTTTGATCCATAAGATTTTACACCTGTAGAGGCTACCACTTCAGCCTCCCCTCCAAAAAAAACTATCATTAAGGAATAAAATTAGGGCCTAGTTTTCTGTTCTGAAAAACAAATGTTGTTTGCACTCTCAATGTTCAGAACTGGCAAGATAATAGCTCCCAATCAACTGAGAAAAGAAATGATTGAATTGATACAGGACTCACACCTAGGAATTGAAAAGTACAAGGAAAGAGCAACTGCTATTATGTTTTGTCCAGGTATGTCACTAGAGATAGACCAAGTTGTCTTCGGTTATCTCAGGAATGCACAAATTGATCACAGAGTGTCAGACTGCTGGCAGGTGGGGGTTGGCATATTTTTACAAGCTCATACATAAAACTCCCATTACAATCTTTCCATGACACAGTACTAAATAATGCCAATACTTTTGCTGCATTTTTATGTTTGAAGGGTGGAGGTTGTTCATTTTTGGGAATCTCCTTTTGGGATACTCATTTCATTCTAATGTATAATGTGCATCAGCATTTGCATACTTTTGTGGTTACTAAATCATTCTAAGAGTATATGTTTTGTCATGTTAGTATTAACAGTATAAATCTAATTATACAAATAGTCTAAATCTAATCATACAAATTATGCTAAACATATTCATGTATTTATCTGGTGAAGGTACAACCCAGTAGCTCCATAAACTCTTTCGTACTTAGGTATGTGTTGTTGGTTACCTAGATAGACAAATGACCAGGTCCAGAATAAGTTCAGTCATAATGTAGAAAATAAAACTCCAAAATGGATGTGTTCCGGACCAGCGGGTTACAGTTCCCAAATGCGATAACAATGTAATGAAGAAAATATAAATAATATCCAAAGTTCCACTTTTTATTTTAAGCTCTAAACTCAGGCTTTTCGTCAGCTGCACTCCGACTTCCTCAGAAATAACGTAAAACAATTTGAAGTCAACCACATGATTTAATTACAGCCTTTAAAAGTCACCTGGTTCCTCTCATTCACTCAAACCATTCAACTTATATTTAATCCCACCTTCATAAATCTGATGTAAATACTCATTTAAAAACCTTCATGTACATATAACAAGTATGTTAATTGTATTGGAACCCATGTGCACTGATAATAACCAATACAACATTAACAAAAACAATTATATAGGATGTCATACACTACTAAAATATAAAAACATGTTAGTTAACATGGGTTTATACATTAAAATGCAGTTGGTAAACCATCTAATAAAATTCGCCCTAACAGGCAGTTCAGTTTGATTTACAACTAATGTAAGCAATCTGTTGTATATATATATATATAACAGAATACATTAGTTGGGATTTAAATTAAATTGTTGATCAGGGTAAGTTGTAACAGATTGCTTACCATTCTATATTTATTTATTTACTTGTGTATACTTAATATGGCAGTAAAATGTTATATCGGCCAAGACCGATATGTTTTTTATGAATACATCAGTTGTAAATCAAACTGAATTAAACACCTGTGTAATGCTAAATGGTTTGGAACAATATGGCCAAAAGATAATCAGCTATGTACTGGAGCCAGGATGGCACTAAGATAACAAATAAATGACTGCATAATAAATCAGAAGAGTTGGATAATGGAATAGTCTGGTGACAAACAGGCATAGCTGAACAGTAGAACAGCAAATGCGTGCAAGACCAACATGCCTCTGCCAAAGTAGGTAAGCACTGCACACTTCATTCATGTCCATGTGTGAAACAAAAGCATGCATAGAGCCACGACAGATATTCTGCACAAGGTCAGCACACCAACATACCAGTGCAGTTCATCAGGGAAATGTGGAGAAAAGGGGGAGACAGAAAGTGGGAAAGGGGAATATAGCAATCAGCAGAAAACACACAAAGGCAAATGCAAGGTACGGTAGGTGCAGAGGAAGAGATTTTATTTTATTTTTATGTATTTAATTATTTATCCATTCGTTCATTCATTCATTTTTGAGGCAGAGATACCTATTTTAATATAACAGAAGTGAAGGTAGCAGAGGAAGTCAGCAGACAAAATAAAGACATGGATAGAGACAGTATACACACAAAGTTGGGAATCACAGTGGATAGAAACAGACAGAAAGAGCTGGGCAATTGATGATGTGAGGGTTAAACAGCAAAAATGTTTAGGAAATGATGCAATGTGTTGGAGAGGGCAGTGGCCATGAGCAGATGTCAGATTTGTAGAAAGAGAAAGACCCAGACATCTGTCACCTTTATAACTGATGTCATGGGCAGACTGTGCCTCAGAGATGGCTCAGTGATTGGAGCATACTGGTCACAAAACATGCAAGATGGTGCTCCACTATGCTAAGACAGATATCCACTTATCAGTGCACCTTGGGTGACCCATCCTCTGCAACTGATACTGGAGATGAAAGACCTCTTAATGCCACTGATAGAAATGGAACCTCCAGACATTTCTGACACTTGGCTAGACATACCACCAGCAATTCCACCAAGTCAACTTCTGAAGGATAAACCCCTTCCTCCTGCTGACAGGCAGACCTGGAAACCAGAGGTGACACAGCACCAATGACATCAGTTGGATCATACCAAAGTGATCACTGCCAATTCACAATCTGAACTACAAGACAACCTGCAGGAGGATATGGAAAGGAGAACACATTAGTACACATACAATTGCATTTTCACATTGGGGTACTACAAATGGTACATACAGCTCACTGCCAGAAGGTACTGTCCTCTGCAACTGTGTCCTGCCATATTAAAATGGCACACCTCAGCCACTATAAAAGAAAAAATGTAAAACCTCAGTACACAGATACAACATACAGTACAATAAATAAGAGTGAAATGGTCATAATACATGTGTGGCACTCTCATCATAACCACTGCTTCCCACTGCAGCTGTAGGCCTGAGTGGTACACTGCCAGATCACTGCAGCAGTGCTGGCACTGCTCAAAAGCATGCGTAGTGCAAATGGCATCCTCACCATCCCAGGAAGGTCAATATGGGCATCTATATTGTAGAGTAGACCATCATACCACCTGCATTAGGTGCTTAGAAAACCTCTGTGAGGGAAAAGCAAACAAAAATCTAGCTCAGTCTGAGTAATTTGCAGTACCTAAGTTATGACTACTGCAAAGGTCTGCTTGAGGAGCAAATAAAACGTTTTAGAGCACCTTAAGGAAGCCCACAGATACACCAACTTTTTAGACAAAGGTTAAACACTTAAACCAACACATTAATTTCTTCACCTTGTGTATAAACTTCATTTCAGTTTCCAGAACCATCTAGTAACATCCAACTGCAAATACGTACATACCTACTCCTAATAAATAGTTCATAGGTTCATAGGTTTATACTAGGCTATCTGCCCTAAGGTATTTATAAGCCTAGCCCAAAGTTTTGTGGCTTACGCCACCCCTTATGTTAAAAAATACTGTGCCCATTAGTTTGTTGTGCCTCTGTCCAGCAGTGACACAGAGATGATTCCCGGGGTAAACCTATGATCTCCCATCCACCGGTCAAGATTTCTCTTGAACAGAGCCAGCGAGGTGCTCTGCCTCACATGGACTGGGATTTTATTCCACAGCATAGGGAATCTCTGGGTGACAAATCTATCCCTCCAGCATGTCCTATTTATATCCGTGCTAAGGTTTAAGTCGCTTGCTCTAGTGGATCTGGTAGATTTGGATTTTTTGAGGTGGAGCATGTCCATTAATTCCGGGTTGGACATGGCCTTGTATGTCAGGCACAGGTCACCTCTGAGCAGGCGGTATGTGACTGAATAGAGCTGGAGTTTCTTCAGTCTGGCAGCATATGGCAGATTTTGGAGTCCCTTTATCCTTTTGGTGAGGAACTTTTGGGGTCTCTCCAATTGCTGCAGGTGTCGGGTGAGATACATCCCGAATGGGGCATTGTACTCGATCATTGGTCTGATAAGTGAAGAGTACAGGGGAACAATGACCTCACTTGATCTGGATGTGAATCCCTTCATGATCAGGTGGGCAATGTAGAAGGTCTTTCTAACCACTTTAGCAATGTGAGTGTCAAAAGAAAGGCCACTGTCAACCTGGGTCCCCAGGTCCCTGATAACCTCTTCTGTGCTTAATGGATTGCCACCTATATGGTAGCTTGGGGTTACCTTGTTTTTCCCGAAGGGTATGACTATACATTTTTTGGCATTTAACTTCAGGCCATGGCTCTGGCACCAGTTATCAGTTTCCGTGAGACCCCTCTGAAGGATATCTGTGTCCGATGTACTTTCCACTATGGCGCCCAGTTTGCTGTCATCTGCAAACTTAGTCAGCCATAGTCCTCCTATGTTTGCCTGTACTTCTGAGAAGTAGATGCCGAACAACAGGGGGCCAAGGACTGAGCCCTGTGGGACACCACTTGTGACCGGCTTGGAGTCTGACATGGCACCAGCAACTCTAACCCTGTGGGTTCTGTCCTTTAGCCAGTTTGCAACCCATCTTGTGACATATGGGTTTACATTTAAGCTGGTAAGTTTTTCTATAATACCCGAGTGGGGTATTGTGTCGAAAGCTTTTGCAAGGTCAAGGTAGGCTGTATGGACTGCCTTTCCCTCATCAATGGCCTTGGTGACTGTTTCGAAGAAGTCGACCAAGTTCAAAAGGCATGATCTGCCCTTGACAAAGCCAAACTGGGTCGGGTCCAATGTCTGCAAGTCCCCTATGTCTTTGTTTATGAGTTCCATTATGATCCTCTCCATAGCTTTGCAGACCAGGCTTGTTAAGCTTATGGGGCGGTAATTTCCAGGGTCCGTAGAGGTACCGCCTTTGTGGAGTGGGACCACAGTTGCCGTACGCCACTCCTTGGGCACGTATCCTGTGGTAAGGCTAAGATTAAACAGCTGCCTTATATGCGGGTTTAGTTCCTCGTTGAGTTCGTGTAGCACACAGCTGGGACACCATCCAGTCCCATTGATGCTGTGTTTTTAGCTTTAGAGAGAGCAGCTTTCACCTGCGCATTAGAGATGTCTGGGAGGCTACCCTCCACTGGGATAGTTATCTCTCCTTTTGGGGGGTGAAGTTTGCACTGAACCTGTCTGCCAGTATGTTGGCAATGTCTGTGGGTTCAGTGATTTTTGTATCATTTTGGACTAATTCTGCGCATATCTGGGAGTTTCCACCCAGGTTTCTAACATAGCTGAAGAAGGCCTTATGATTGTCTTTTGAATCTATTGCAATTTTTCTCTCAAATTTGGCCTTGGATGATTTTATGAGTGCTCGTATTTTTACTAATAATGATCAAGGGTGTCTTCTCTTGGATTTTGCTCTATCATGTAACAGCTTTCTCCTCTTATTGTAAAGTTTGTTTATGGCTGGGGTCCACCAGACTGGACGTTTGCCCTTGGTGGAAAGAGTCTTGGTTTTATTAGGGATTGCCTGATCCATGCAGTCCTGGAGGTGTTCGTAGAAGGCATTTGTAAGGGCTTCCGCAGCTTGGGTTGTGGTTTCCACTGGCTCAGGGGCCTTGAAGGATACCACACCACTCTTGAGTAGTGTGAAGTTTGCTTTAGAGAAGTTCTTCACTGTGGTCTTTTTGTTTGGGGTGGGGCGGATGTGGATTTCCAGTGAGATAAGTTTGTGATCTGATCTCACCAATGAGGGATATACTTCCGGTGTGGAGCATTTTGTCCCCATGTTTGTGATGATGAGATCTAGTATATTTTCCCCTCTTGTGGGAACAGTGACTAGTTGTTCCATGGCATTTGAATTTATGAACTCCAGGAACTTTGGGCTAGAAAGTTGGGGCTTGAGTAATGTTCCCAGTCTATATTCGGGTAGTTGAAGTCACCCAATATAATGGTGTTTGGAGATACATTTATACCCTCCAGTGTCTTCAGGAAGGCTGTGTGGGGTTCCTGAGTTTGAGAGGGTGGCCTGTAGCATGCTACAAATTGTAGAGCAGTTTTGCCTATGGTTAATTGCACCTGGATGGTTTCCGATCCTTCGTGCGTTCTCACCAACCTGGAGGTGTGGGTATCCTTGATGAATATGGATACACCCCCTCCTTTTGTGGTGTGGTCTGGGTTTTGGGGCCGGAACGCATGATATGAGGTAAAACCTGATAGTGCCAGGGTGCTCTCAGGAGCCTTGAACCAGGTTTCAGTCACAGCACAGACATTGATGTTCTCCATACTGAGAAGGGCCTCGAGAGCGTGCATTTTGAGATTTAGACTTCTGGCATTGAGCAGCATTACCCTTAGTTTCTTCCCATTTTTGTTTTCTAGGGTGGTAGGTTTAGAATTTGAGCCTTGCCTAAAAAAGGCACTATGGGGGTGGAAAGAGCCTTAGCCAATATCCGGAATCCCAGGGTGACAGGTGCAAGCCATCCCTTGCGAGCAGCGTGGCTTGTCAAGCATGTCATCCCAGGCAGACAGACACTGGATCCCCTTTGAATGACACCAGAAATTAAGCCAATTGTTAAAGCTGATCATCTTGTCTCTATGTTGTGGCATCATTCTTGGTGAAGGAAGGATACTGCTCAGGGTCAGGGTCATACCTGCCTGGGCTACATAATCAGAGAGCTCCTCTATGTCTCTTTTCATGTAGTCCAGGGAGGTATGTCTCAGGTCGTTCACACCAGCATGGACAATGACTGTGTCATATTTGTGCTTGCTGTGGAGTAACCCGAGTGCTTGTGTTATGTGGCGGATTCTAGCGCCTGATAGGCAGCTTACTGTGACCCTCTCCTTGTTCAGCCTGGTGAGTGGGACGTCATGACAAGTATGTTTGGTGTTGTATTTGGCCTTAAGGGCTGTGACTGCTTTGCACACTGATTTTGTGGTTTATGTGTTGCCTGTGGTGTGTCATGAGGTGGCAGTTGCTTGGATGTCTGCTTTGGAGGCCTCTGCTGTTAAGGTAAATTTTTGCTCAGAGCCTCCGAGTATGACTTTGTGTGTTTATGTGTTTGATTCATTGTTGTGATAGCTTTATGTGAGACTGGTTTTGTGGTGTGTGTGTAGTTGCCTTCTCCTCCTGTCTGGTCTTGCCAGTCCTGAGTTGAGAGAGCTCAGCCTCCAGTTTGGCTAAATAGCTGCATCTCTCACAAGTATTTGTGTTATGTGGGAGGAGGAGAGGGTTGTCAGTGTACATGAGGCAATTGTAACATTGCCTCAATATTCCCAAATTCACCAACTGGACAGGAGAGGACGCCAGCATCTGGCCCTTCGACATGCTAGAGAAATTTAGAAGTTAGGGGTGTAACTGAATAAGAGATGACTTAGTAAGGAAGTGGGTACTCCTGGGGGGGGTTTGCTAGTGAGGGACTTTGTATAATACAGAAGTGCTAAACCTGAAAAGAAGATGCTTTTAAGACAAGTAAAAGCTTTTAGGAACAAGTGCTGCACTTTTTACTTAAGGGATATACTGTTTAGATTACTAGTAGAGCAGTTCTAAGGGAAAAAATGAAGAACAGACTTTATGGAGCCAGAAAAAGTTTAACCTTGTTAAACAGGCGCTGCCCGATGCTGCTCTAGTGGCAACTCCGCGCTAAATCGCGCTAAAGCACTCTAAAGCGTGCTTGATAGCAGGGGCTGGAAAGAGCCAGGAACTGACCCAAAACAGCCAATAAAACTACAGTTTCAAGTCAGTAACCACTCCCACGGGGGCAGGGAAGTAGCTCAATGTTTATCACTGCCACTGATCAACAGAGAGACTTTCCTTTAGCCCAAGCAAAAATGGCCTCACAGAAACTTACAAAACAGTTCAAGAACAGCAAGCCTGTAACTTGAACTTTTTTAAATCTCAGAAAAGTGGGAAAAAAGCAAGATTTTTTTTGTTTTTGTTTTTTCAGAGATAGAAGAGGTTCACAAGTAATATCAAGTTATAACAGTGCAGTAAATGACCCCACACAAGAGTGCTAGGTCAAAGACAGAAAATATGCAAGTTTTGAGAAAAAACGATTTTAAAATTAAGTGCAAACAGGAAATTCAGTATACAGCTTTTGGTTGTGCTCTAAATACAGCTACTAATGCAGAAATCAAGTTTAACAAGCCAGAAAATGCTCAAACTAGGCAGCTATGCAGAAAAACTTATCAAATAAACAGAGGAAAAATACTTAAAATCTCAAAAGTGGCTCCTTTCTTCTCTCAGCGTTTTCTCCTCTTGGTGGTGCTTCACCAACAGCCAACAAGCCTGAAAAGATGCCAAAACCACGAGGCAACTAGGTTTTAAGAGAGGAAGATGAAGGAGTTTTGGAAATGACCCCTTTTGGCCAATAAAACTACAGTTTCAAGTCAGTAACCACTCCCACAGGGGGCAGGGAAGCAGCTCAATGTTTATCACTGCCACTGATCAACAGAGAGACTTTCCTTTAGCCCAAGCAAAAATGGCCTCACAGAAACTTACAAAACAGTTCAAGAACAGCAAGCCTGTAACTTGAACTTTTTTAAATCTCAGAAAAGTGGGAAAAAAGCAAGATTTTTTTTGTTTTTGTTTTTTCAGAGATAGCAGAGGTTCACAAGTAATATCAAGTTATAACAGTGCAGTAAATGACCCCACACAAGAGTGCTAGGTCAAAGACAGAAAATATGCAAGTTTTGAGAAAAAAGATTTTAAAATTAAGTGCAAACAGGAAATTCAGTATACATCTTTTAGTTGTGCTCTAAATACAGCTACTAATGCAGAAATCAAGTTTAACAAGCCAGAAAATGCTCAAACTAGGCAGCTATGCAGAAAAACTTATCAAATAAACAGAGGAAAAATACTTAAAATCTCAAAAGTGGCTCCTTTCTTCTCTCAGCGTTTTCTCCTCTTGGTGGGTGCTTCACCAACAGCCAACAAGTCAATCTACAGGGCTACCTCTCTGACTTGTAGGGTTCAACTGGCAATTTTATTTGTATAAATAACGGTAGATTATATACATAGATACTTTCAGAAATTATATTACTGCAACCAAGTAGTTTGAGTACACACATGCTGTCTGCAGATCTATGTTTCATATAACATAATCAAATATAGGTAGATCAGGTGGATTACACAGTTACATACTGGCTGATTAGACAGCTGCTTGCACTTCTCTTTTTGTAATCTAAATTTTTCAACACTCACTGTATTATCTAGTGTCGCCTCACAGCAAGAGGATCTCATGTTCAATTCTTGGCTGGGGTGCCTTCTGTGCGGAGTCTGCATGTCCTCCCTGTGGACGCGTGGGTTTCCATCGGGTGCTCCTGTTTCCTCTCACATCCCAAAGATATGCAGTAGGTGGATTGGACACTCTAAATTGGCCCTAGGTGTGAGTGTGTGCATGTGTGTGCCTTCTGTGGAAGGTTGGGTGCCAGGCTGGCAACTCGACACTGTAAAACCCCACTGCCAATCATGAGCGGACAAATGATCTGCTGTGGCGACCCCTAACCAGAAAAAGCCGAAAGAAGAAGAAGAAGAACTGTATTATCTAGTGTCTTTCAAGTAACAGCTGGCAAATTTTACTCTGTGTATCTCTCTCCTTAATAAACACCGTGCAATGTATCTTAGTAGCAGTCACCATGATCATAATGTTATAACCTCCATCCTGTAAAATGGTAAGCTAATTTTCCTATGTGTGTAATGACAACTGTCTTTGAATATAATATTATCAGCTAATTTTGCTTTGTATTTCATATCAGCTGTGCTTTTGTATCATCTTATACATGGTCTTTTACTATACAGAGTAATTTGTATGCACTATAACTCTAGTTACTGCTCATTTCTGGATCTGGGCTGTGGCTGAAAAGGGTCTTTAGTCCAGCCCACTTATCTGGTCAACAAAGATTTAAATAATAATAATATAAAATGAAATAAAATCAAATATAAAATAAAAATTGTAAACCCATGCACATGAACTCAGAGCAACATTTGTAGTGTAGCCACTAAACTATGATTCCACCCAGGCAATGTAGATAAGCATTCTGGTCCAGTGCTTCCATACAGCCGTACCAAGCATGGCTAGTGCCAGCTAGGATGAGTACTTCATTGCATTGCATTCTAGATGTGATTCAGAGACAATGGCACAAAACTGATTCATTAACACAATCATTGTGCTATGAGGCCCTTATTGGCACAATATGAAGTCTGGTTGCTATATTCTAAGAGAACACTTACATCCAAAAATATGTAGAACACAGAACTAGAGAAACAGACTGGAAATGGATATGTAAACAATGAGTAACACTGTCAGTCATGTCCGGCTGTTGTGATGATACAGACCTTAGGCACTGGTAATACAGAAAACTATAGTTCACACAGGACATGAAGGCACCTGCAATGCATTGCAAAGGGGGGGGGGGGATAGAATGTACATCTGATGTTGTGAGGTATTGCCATCTGTGCCTGGGAGAATAGGGTAGTGCATGTGCAACATATGCCAACATAGCTGGAGTTTTGTAAAGAATTTTGTGTCATTTGACTATCACACTGATTTGTACAGATGCTTGAGTTAAAAATGAATCATCAGTGTTATTATAACTGATTAAATGCATATTTTAAACAAAGAATTCTGGAAGGGAAGAGTAGATATTTTTGAAATTGTTCTATAGCTTTTAAATACTACAACATATCTTAGCAAAGCTCTGAGTGCATATTGTGCCACAGTCAAGTGATCAAATGTGATGTCATTCTATAACCGGCACTGAGAGAATAGAACTCTCACAGCAATTTGTTTTGTTTTGTTTTCCTTGGAACCTGATATAAAGATTATGTCAGTTATCACAGTTCAGTTTAGTTTTGAAGCTCATCACTTTGCGTTGTAGAAGTAAGCATTTCAGCATCTATTCTTGTCTTGCTGTATTAATTAAGCTATTCTTTACAGTTAGGAAATACAGCGAGATTAGTTAAGTAGTGCTTTTCTGCATCTGTTTGACTCTGTCCAACTGCTTTAATTTTATTTTTCCTGTGATTGAAACTCTGGAGTGTATTGTACTTAGATATTTAGTATTCTCATATTTTCTATTTTTATTATTATTATTATTATTATTATTAAATATTTTTATACCTTTCATTCATTGTAGCTGGTCTCTTAGAGAATACTTTTAATATCTTTGAGAGTATTTGTGCTTATTTTAGTGACACCATAGCCACTCCAAAAAGGCTTGCTGCTTTGGTTACACTCTCCCATTTATATTAGCATTGATTTTACTCAGTATAATTGGATACCCTTGTAAGAGCCTGAGAGTGGTTGACTGGTGGCAGCATGGTTACATTATAGTCTGGGCAGAAGGGCTACAGCTAGTAAATCTTTACCAGCCTTTCCCAGGAGAAAGAGAGAGAGAGAGAGAGAGAGAGAGAGAGTGTGTGTGTGTGTGTGTGTGTGTGTGTGTGTGTGTGTGTGTGTGTGTGTGTGTGTGTGTGTGTGTGTGTGTGTGTGTGCGCATATGTGTGTGTGCCTGTATGTGAAAATCAAGTACCCAGGTTTGGGTGTGTCAACTACTTGGAACTGGGACACAGTGCTCCAAAGTGAGTCTTGTTTGGGATCTGGAGAGACAGAAAGCCCAGTCCCAGGTCTGGAGGAGGTTCCCTATATGGCCTTGGGAGAAACTGTGCTTGATGCAGAGAGCTGCATTTAAAATAATGTATAAATTAATTCCCATTTTTAGTGACTGTCTTTCACCAATGTCAGTGGTGAGGATGGAGGCTCCTTGATTACTGGCCTGGGGTAGAGAGGACATCACAGTGTATATCACTCCATAGGATCAATACACAGATGCAGGAAGGGGTGTTGGAAACCTATGTCCCTAAAAGAAGAGTGTACTTGTGAGGGGCATGGCAGACATACAAGTACCTGTTTACCAGTTGCATAACTTGAGGAAAGGGAAACATTGGCCATTAGTGGATGACTACATCAGACTATCTGACATACCCATTCACTTACATCTGTAACCCATGGGTTTACAAGGCTTTTCATGGGCCTACTAGAGAGACAATGGCTGGAAAAGTTCACTAACCAGGAAAATGAGATGTTACCGGTTGCTTTCCATATACATGGCATGTGCTTGTCGAGAAAGATGCCATTCTTATAATGCCTTAAGACCAGGTTTGATAAGGAGTAGTGCAGGATGTGAATGTTACTGGCAGCCATAGTAGTATCTGTAACTAGTGCAATAAGGCCAACCTGTATGACACTTCATGCAAAGGACAAGGGGAGCAACATTAGCAAGGTCATGTCTAGCACAGGGGACAGGTCTCCAATATAGAAGGTATTACCATTCTTTCTGTCTGGAGAGGGAGCAGATCAACAGGGGATGAAACAGCTTAGTATTGCTCATGCATATCTGTATGATAGACTGCACTGTGTGTAAGGGGACTGAGTCATCATGGATCATCTGCAAATATGCCTTTCAGGGTATCATTGGGCTTGAACTGTAACAAGCACCACATTAAAGGTATGTATGTCTCTGTATGCTATACATATGTAGAAGTATCTATAACTTAGCATGGTATGAGGGGTTTACAGACATATGTTCCAAATGCATCACAGATTTCATGTTTTCACATGTCCTATATTGGGGGGGGGGGGCAGAACAATATGACAGCACATACTAGACAGCAGGTCACTTTTGGATGACAATGATGGTAAACATGCACATGCCACAGTCTGATGACACAGTTGAACTGTCTACAAAACAACCACGGGAGAGTTGATGTACCTCAAACAATATTGCACACCCCTGTGAAAATACAGAACAAAACTACATTATCATCAGTGCAGGATGGTCCCCTTGTGAGGATGATTACACCTGGGCTTGTCATGACTCCCTTTCCCACACAACACTTGATATGCATATACCTACCATAGGGGTGGGGAGGCTTTGCTGTGCTGATGCAATGATTCCAAATCAGTTCTTCATATGGTAAAAACACAGCGTAGATCAATAAATGCACAGCTCAGTGATCTAGGCAAGCCCTCTGTTACCGATAACATTGTGATGATTGTGAGAATGCTCCATGGCTTAAGTGATGAGTTGCAACACTTCCACAGTACAGATGGCTACTGAAACAGCTTCATTGCCAAGTGTTGCCACACAGTCTGCTACACCTAGCCGTCAACAGTCACAAGGCCATGAGCAGTAGTGCTTCTCTAGGTGAATGTCTAAGGTCCCCTCTTCAGGCCGCTTGCAAATGTTCCCATGATTGTACACCTTTGCTATCATGCCTACATGTGGCATTGTCCAGGACATGGATGTGAAAGCTTTGTGAGCTCCCACACTGGGATGCCCTGTCAGAATGCAAGCCCAAAATCACATAGTTCTACACCTTCCATTCTACAGATGCAAGTCTTGAAACTGCAGGCCATTGCAAATGACATCACCAGTGGTTATGGCACAGCATTTTGACCTCAACATAGGAAGATGTTATCTCTGACACTCCCCAACTTGTTAGCAGAATTCATATGACCCTATCTCACATAATAGTGTTTCTGTCATTATGTCACTTCCAACTTACTGTGGAATTGAAGATGACCGTGACTGCTTCACCTCCTAAACCACATGTGTAAGAATGTGCATGATGTGCATCTTGGTTAGTCCACACAGTGTCTTGCATAGCCGAGATTTGATAATGCAGGCATGATTTTATTCTGTGTTGTTTTTGGCATAGACAACAATTGAGGTACTGTTCCCTCCCCAGATTCTACAGCCTCCTCTTCCCCTACTGGTCCTACCAGTATGCTGGGCTGGAATTGGATATTTCATTATTGCTGTAGCTGTTTATATAGTATCATATTTTGTAACACGACACATATCAGAGAGATATTATTGCAGGTGTCCTTTGCATTTTGTAGCACCCAGCTTGTTATGTCCATGAAAGTTCATTTGTCCAATCATGCTCAATGATTTTACCTACTATTGCATGATCAATATTACAGACCTTCTGCAATATGGTCGGGGTGTTACATGTTGAGATGGAGGTCATCATCCACAGCACCAAAGCACATCTGACATTACCTGCAATAGACAGCAGTCAAAACATTATACGAGACTGTTCTTGGTCTGCATGGTATGTCTCTAAATTGTCATGTGTAACCAGATTATGAATGCACCTGCTAAATAGCAGACCCTGTGAGAAGTCCACTTGCATGTATTAGTTGTATGACTGCCATGTATGTGAATCATGAAGCTGCAGAGTGCTGATTGGACACATATGCCCTAAACATTACACACCACCTGGCAGTTGAGGAAGCAGAAGCCCCTTCTGATGATGGATCTGACTCCCTGTGGTGTGCTGTGATCTTGATGGCAATGTATGTGTAGTCTAATGCTCCCAGATCTTCAGGGAAACAAGCTATGCTGCAAAACATCTGCTTAGTGGTGGATCTCTCCTTTGTATTTCTGGTGAGCAATAAATTATCCATATTTTGCATTACAATAGGAGAGGATGAAATCTGTGATGAGGCTTATGTGTCACCTACTGGTCATTGAAAGGTCCCTGTAGCCAAGAAGGCTAATGCTACACATAAGTCTGTGCCCATTGGGTTGGCATTAAACATATCTGTCGATTCCACTTGGATTGACACAGTTCAAATAACTCTTATAATATGTCCCTCTTCAGCAGCTATCTATCCATTTTCTGCTGGCTGATTAGGTACTAATCTATAAAGTTATGCCAGTACCTTTTATAGTAGCACAGATGGCCATGATACTGGAGCCAGTGGTGGCCACTACCATATGTTGCTCAGCTAGGACCATTGCTAATTTTATCTTATTTATGGCACACACCCGGACTCCTCAGTGTTTTGAATAGATTTGTGCCCTGGCTCAGAACACCTATTTTATACATTTCTGAATGATTTCATCACATTTGCTCCCATCATTTGCATAATCCACACAGCTCATTAGCATGAGAGCCTTCTTTTCCATATCATTATTTGATCATGTCCATCCGGTGCATACTGCACTGCCTTTTACACTGCGCAGCTGTTGTCTGAATCACCTTCGGCCTGCTATTACCTATGCTTGTTTGCACTATGCATTGTGCTAAACATCTATGAGTTCCTGCTTTCATGTATGAATCACATACATGTCACAATGCAATGTAACATACTTCGTCAGTGTTGAAGACAGAGGCAGAATGATGTATAAAGTACCTCAGAAAGCCTATACATTAAGTCACTTTAAACATCATTAGCCACTCTTACCTGCCCTTCTTTATATTTGAGATGACTCTACCCATGGCTGGAATAGAACATTTCCTGTTTCCTCCTCCTCATTTTTTAATTCAATTAACTTTATTAAATACTTTTTTCTTTTCAATGTTTTGCATTTTGTTCCTTTATCCTGCTATTACATCCCTTCCTTTCAGTTAGAATCTAAGACACACAATCATGTACAGTTGCAACACGTTAGTCCTTTGCTATTTACTATTAATTCTTTTCAAAATGTATTGAGCCTGCTGTCAGTTCTACTTCACAACTGAACTGTTTTTTTTTCTAACACTGTGCTATTAGCTATAGGAAGTAAAATGCAAACTATACAAGTCTTCCAAACTATAGGGCTAGATGCAGTTATAAAGCATCTTAAAAGATTAAATAACTCTCTCTAGTCTCAAACAATTGCAATTAAGGCTAGTTAAATAACATTATCTATGAAAGAAATAGAAGAACTATACTGAACCCTCACAAAAAATACGTACAACTTCATATCTATTTAACATGTTATTTAAGAGAATCTTTAGGTCAATAGTCTTATTTAATACATCTGCCGACAGGTTTATTCTTTTATTGGGTGTCTGATTGCAGGGTCAAAGTGAGCTCGTCGTATGCAGACATCCATCAATTTCTAATGCGGAGGAAGCACATTCCGAGCGGCTCCTAATCTGCCCTTATTACAGTACATTTCATTAAGCTTTTCAAATGGCTGTGCTCAAGTGGAAGATGTACTAATTGGTTTTTAAGCAAAAGACACTTGAAATATTTTAGGTGTGACAGTTAGAGGTCCTCTAGAACATGAGGCCAAACACAGAAATGTAAATGAATGTTGTTCTACTATTGTTGCAATGTGTTTGCACAAAAATACTGAACTAGAATAAAATGACTGTTCTTCATTTTATACTTCACGTTTCAGAACAGACTCACATATTTATTAAAAGATAGTATAATTTAAATCATTGTTAGCAAAGCAAAATACAGGAGTATGTATCATTTAGCATCATCAACTGAACTTTTTTTCTCACATTGCACAGATTCTTAATTTCCATATTTACTGGCAGGCTAATGCAGGCTAATAATTTGTCAAATTAAATCCCATTTATGCTATTATTTCTGTATTTCTGAATGCCCACACTGTATGGAGCACATTAAACCGCCTACATTGTGTTTGTTAAATATCAATTTCTTCTGCTGGTTATTTATATAATTATTGCTGTTTAGCAGAATGTGGTAGTTCATTATTAGTAATGTACGTGTAAGTAAAACCTAATACCTGGCACAGTCCCTGGCATAAGGTTAAAATGTCAGCCCTTACAGCCTCAGACCCTGGTATAGTGATAAGATCCAAAAGATGGCTCACTAAGAATGGTAAAAATTACATATTCAAGGTCATGGTCATTTCCGTAGAGAAATGCATGTATGGCATACCACTCCATCCTGAATGCAGCTGGATGCAAGTGACAGCCCACCCTACATGTTGGCTGAGATTCATAATTCCCCTGCCTAATATAAAAACCCATGAGCAGGTCTTGCATACTATGCAGGAGAAGCAAGAATCTGAAAGCTATTGTGCCCTGCTGTGCAAGGGCTTGCAGGTGAGCAGTAGAGACTCCTAGATGGACATACCTTGCAAGGTCTGAGCAGAGCAGCAAAGGTACAATATGGTTATTAGCTGTGCACTCCTACTGTTTTAATTAGGTATATCTGAGCAGGGCAGGCACAGTTCAGGACACCCAGTCTGCTGTACAGTGTCCATTTCACCCTGTGCAGATCTTGCAGCTCCTGGTAAGTAGACATGTGCAGTGCTTGTGTATAGGTGTACATGTCTGTCAGTAGGACAGAGAGAGTGAGCGTGTGTGTGTGTGTGTGTGTGTGTGCGTATGTGCATGCGTGTGTGTGTCTGTGTGTGTGTGTGCGCGTGCGTGTGCATGTGTGTGTGTGTGTGCGTGTGTGCATGTGTGCATGTGTGTGTCTGTGTGTTTGTGGAGGGCTGGGAGTACGGCTTGTATCCTGTCTGTTAGTGTGTGCCTTTGTGCCCATGACTGGGAGGTGTGCATGTTCTCTGCCATGTGCAAGCTGTCATTAAGTGTTTTCACTTGCAATCATTTATATAAGGTTTTTAAACTGACACACTTTTGTGTTTTTTTTTTCAAAATGGTGAAACTAGTTTTTAACTGATACAGTGAGCATGCACTGTATAAGCAATTGGGAGCACGATCACTTGCTAACAGTTTATAAGCTTTCAGAACTTAGTGTGTGTGAATGTATCTGTACTAACAAAAGTGTACATGTATACATGCCCTCACTAAATGTTTCAACAGTTTGGAAGGATGTTCATTTGTGTGGTTTTATTTAAATTGCTTAAATGAATGAATCAGAGACATCCAAACTGCAACTTAAAATATTTGGTTACCATACAGTGCATGCCAAACTGTGAAATGTGTTTTTTGCATGAAAGTACAACATGACTCCTTATATAAGCTGTACAAGTTGCATCGTTGTACAGCTGTCTAGGAATCACAATCCTAATCAACTTTCAGCAACATAAATGTTCAAGTCAATTATAATATCAGTGCACCCATAGCCTTCATAAGAATAGAAAAAGGCATCACAGAATCATAGATAAATGCACTACCAGGAGGTGACTGTCCCATCAAAACCAGCATCAAGAAAAACTATACAACTGAAACGAATTAGTATTCAAAAACAGAGAATCCCATCCGTGTGCTCATTGTAAACAGAACATTTGCAATAGAGACGAGTCCTGGCATTTATTCAGTACTAGTGCAGTACTGTAGAAATGCCAGAAATCTAATTTACATTTTCTGTAAGTAGCTACAGAGCTACTTTCAATATTTTCCTTAACTTCTCTCCTCAACATCAAAAGAGCATGTCTTTTTGCATTTTTTTGGTGAAGGTGTACAATATAAGAAAGCAAATGGGTGATAACTGTCACCACTGTAACATACAGAAATTCAACTACATGCTGCTACACACAGACTTAATACCTTCACGGCCCTCCCATACACCACAAAACTGCTGTATTAAGCAAAATAATTACAAACCACTAAAAAAATAAATAAATTGTGAGTGTCGATGTTGGGAGCATTGCTGAAAACAGCTTCAACAACACTGACTCAAAAGTCAGTTTGGTCCATTCATGATAGATAACGTTCTACAATACGTAGCCCATAGCCATGATACTTATTTTTATGCCATTTTGAAGGCTACTAAATATTATTGCTGATATGGTTTTCTAACACAAAAAGCCCGAAGTGCAAATGTTGACAAGCCAGCAGTTGCCAAAAAAATAAGCGTTATGATTACTGCCCTCAGGGAACAAAGTATAATTAAATGCACCAAGTAGATGCTGAGGCATATGGTAAACTGCTGGTGCACACATCTTAAACATATATGCATGAGATTGTTTCGACCCCGCAGAAAAAAATTGTGGAAGAACACTTACCTGCTTTTATACAATGGTATTATTTAGAAAATGTAACCACTGTTTAACTTAAATAATGTTATTGTAAAATGCCAATAATCCATGACTAGGTGTGGGTAATGAAGGATTTACCCATACTTGCCTTTGTTTAATCACTCAGATTTTGACCTCAAGCTCAAACCATTCCAAATGTGGGTAAAGTATGCTCTACCCACACCCAGTCTTGGATTATTGTTAAAATAAGTAATGACTGCGTAAGCAACTGTTTTAACGGATAACCCACTTCTATATTTTGTTAGACATATGTTCTAGCTTGAATTAGCAAAACTTGTGAAGAGTGGAAGCATTTAGAGAGACTGACTAGTGTGAAATAGACGTTGTCATGATGTATCATTAGATAGATAAGACCACCAAAATATGAGAGTACTATGTAGATGCTAAATATTATAGTTCTGTAAAATCTAGTAAACAAACAGAAAGAAAATGGATATTTTATTTATGTGGCAGGTTGTTTATATTGCCACAATGACTAACAGTCCATATATGTGGTTTGATTAGTTGCTAGCCAAACTATGATAAGTTCCACACTTTAATGACTTCATGATTGTGTAAGTGTTGTTATATGAGCAGCAAACTATTGCATATATTTTTACTCTACCTTTTAAAATATGGTAAGGCACCAAAGGCTTCTGTCCAAGAAAATGCAGCATAAAACTCCACTAGAGTTGATAATTGTACTCACTAATATAATTTAACAATCAGAAAATAATCCATTTTTAATATCTATAATTAGATTTTATTGTAATAATTTAATAAACTGTCACTCTGTGCTCTAGATGATCCCATTGTACCACTGCTCAATACACAACATGCATTATTTGTTATTTACCTTATTCATTTAATATGCTAAATGAGCTTGTCTAAAGGATCCCTTTCAGTCATGAATCAGAGAAAAGGCAAACAACAGTATGGCATTTATCTTACACTGGAAAATGCAGTACATGATAATTGCACAGCAGGACATGTATAATTGTGGTATTAAATGGCCCTGTCACAATACTACAAAGGTTATTTCTTTGCTGACATATAAATAAATAAAAACGAAAAGGGAAAAAGAGGGCTGTATATGCCAGGTATCACGTGATGTTCACAAGGATAATTTAGCTGTCATAAGTAAGCCTTCCTAAAAGATGAGTACGAGTATTAAAAAGGGACGGGCATACAATGATTAGGTGATGAACACTTGGTTATGGGACAGTGGTGTACAGGCTGTCAGGTAGACGATATTTTAAAAAGAATGGTCCGCATGGCTTAGTATATGCCCAGTACTGAAATGGAATATTTGAAAACTGCTGTAGGCATTAGCATTTGGCATGCACAGTGGCATTGGATTTAGCTTAAAATTAACTGTCTGGCAGAATATGAGACCATATGCAACCAGCTAAGAAATGGTAAGGTTTAAGGAACCAAATGTCCTTGAGTATATTAGTGTGGTTGTAGTCACTGTGCATTTTTTTCAGAGTGGTTAGAAGGATTCAGTGTTGTTTGGCAAACCTAGCTACTTTTAAATTGTGATACCATATTCCGTTTACTGGAAAAGTATTATTTTGTACATTGACTGTGCCTCAGGGATCAAGTTACTGACTGTTTTTTTTTTTTACTTTTTTTCATTTTTTGACATTTTATAATAAATTGGCATGAGTGGAATACATCAGAGTTATCCGGGTAGTGACATTTATAAACTTGCTCTAGGATAGTGTTGTACAGATTGTTGAAATTCACAACAGCCTTTTATTTAGACTTTGACTGGTGTAAAAAAAAAAACAGTTGGCCAGATACTAAAAGACTTGCACTGTAAGTGACTTATTCCAGTGTAAACCTGTCCAGATTCCAGTAGACTTATTCTTGGTGTAAGTAACTTACTCTGATATAAGACCTATCTAAAAAGCAGACTTACACTAGATGCCGGGTTCATAAAGACCTGCTCTCATCATAAGTGGCTTATTCCAGTCTAAACCTGCCCAGATTCCAACAGACTTATTCTTGGTATAAGTGACTTACTACAACATAAGACTTATCTATAAAGCAGACTTACACTAGGTGCCAGGTTCATAAAGACCTGCTCTCATCATAAGTGGCTTATTCCAGTCTAAACCTGCCCAGATTCCAACAGACTTATTATTGGTATAAGTGACTTACTACAACATAAGACTTATCTATAAAGCAGACTTACACTAGGTGCTAGGTTTGTAAAGACTTGATCACAGAGTGGCTTGCTCCAGTATATTACATGTACTCTGAATGCAAGCCCTTTGAAATCTGCCTCAGTGTTTCAGTTTTAATAGTGTTCATGTTGAACGTGTTAGAGAAGAGCCTTGTAAGAAAGTTAAAATTGTCCAACTGCAGGAGAGTCTGAAATGTTTGTTTATGTAGGTAGTTTTGACCATAACCAGGACATTTGCAAACAAGTTCACTTTGAGGTCTTCTAGATGTAGAGAAAGATTATTAAAAGTTAGGGAGAAGAAACATAAGCCAGGTATGGATCCTTGAGCAACTGCTCTACAGACTTAACTACAACTGAGTTTCATGTCCCTGACAATGAGTGTGAAAGAATAAATTAACCAGTAATTCAGTCAGTTACCAACTTTACGAGAGCACCCGGCTTGGAGGGCTGATATGAATAATTTAATGAAAGTAACTCACCTCCTGTATCAAGGAATGATAAAGAGATGTTTGCCATTAATAATGTTATTAATTGCATAGCAAAATGGTGCTACCAATGCAAAATCTTTATGAGTATGTCAGCTAATACTATAATCCGTCTTTCAGTGCCATGGCATTCAGAGATAGAGCCCTAACTATGTCCCTGCTGCCAGAGGTGCAGTTAGTGTCAGTGGTGCTTGACAAACTATCCAGAAAAAGAGAGAGGGAGAGAACTTTGATAAGGTAGAGGCTGCTCACTTCTCCCTTGGAGGCAGGCTGTGGGACATGTGACTGGGGTACAGACTTCACTTTAAATCTCTGATGGATTTCAGGGATTCCTGGAGGCAGAAGTGGGAGACATGCCTTTCACATACACTAACAGCTTATAATCACTTGGGATATTGTCAGCATAATATTTAGTGCAGTAGAAGCAGGACATAAAGGAAAAAAGAAAATGTCTTTGAGCAGGATGATGGCACATATTTGAACCTCCCTGGCATTATACCGGGGTGTGGGGGGGGGGGGTTATAGTGTTTTGCATACTGGGGAAAATCGGCTGATTGGTTGGCAAGGTTAGAGGCATAATATTTGCCAGGGTCAGGGAACAAGACAGCCAAAAAAGTAATTAGATGAAGCATTATAATAAAAAAACAGAATATTCCTGAAATAAGTGAAAACCATTGAACATACATCAACCAATGGCTGCTTGAAAAGTACGTACACAGCCCTACAAACTCTACTTGACTGTGTCTGATAAAGTCAAAACTGAGTTAATCACATCAATGTATCTGAACTCAGTATAGTCAAAGATTATGGGTGTATTTCTTTTGAGATTGAACAATGTTGGGGGTAAGAAGGTCTCCATTACCTTAAGGATGACTGTTCCAAATGAATATACACAGGGTCAATGCAGGGATACTTGTTTTATTTTAAGACATTTAAGTATTTGTCAAGAACTGGATTTATACATCAGTTATCAAGTCTCCTCTTACATGTTTCTAAGACAGAGTAAACACCACCATCTGGTTTAACCTTTAATAGTATTTATAAATAGTTAGCCATCTTATTTTGTTGGCAAAGACACTTAGCAAACCTTCTTTTCTTTGTTATTCAAAATGTTTGTGGGGCCCTATTGTCTACCATGGTTCACACCATTGATTTAAATAAAAGCAGGAACTATTACTTTACAACATTTTAATGTATGCCTTTCAAGTATGATTTATTTAATGCCACAAGTCTTTATTGGAATCAGAGAATCACAGAAAATACAACACTATGTTATGAGTGCCTTGCCAAAAAACACCTTCAGGCTCTACCAACCTTTTTGAGATGGGAACGACCTGTAAGTTCCCAGGTATAAATCAGGGCACTCAAGTTGACTAGCTATATATAAAGACCAACACAGAGTCTATTCCACAGCAGAGACATCACCGCTTGTGTTTATTACCTGATGTAAATTGAGATTTCTTGTTCTAGTGTTGCAACAGAGAAGAAACAAATTTACTTCTCATTAAACCTTTTCCATCTAACTTACCTCTCCATGTTGCAGGATGAGCAAAACTTATAAAAAAATGAGTCGAAGGGCATGAAATAATCAACTTGGTACTCAATTCTTATTTTCATTTGTAACTTATTCTATTCCCATGAAGAAAATGGAGACCACAGTGAGGAATTCAAATTAATTTATTATTCTTTACACATGACACACATTTGCATCTTACACACATTTTCAGATTAACTGATAGCAATTTTCATGTTTATAAACAATTTTTGTTACTCTCTGGGGTTGAGGGAGGGGCACCTTATCTATTAATATGTAAATAATCAGCCCTGGATTGGCAAGCCTGCAACAGTTTGTCCAGTCAACTGAAATGTAGTTACTTGTTATCCAATTCTAATGGGGTATAATGCATGCTGATTAGAATATACTTACTTATTGGTTAGGATTTGCTACTGAATGGGAGGGACAAAGTTGCTATTAATACATAAATAAACATCCTTCAATTGGTAAGCCTGGAAAGGATCATTTAAGCAACTGAAATCTAATATGTGCTATCCAGTCCTAATGGAGTGTAGTGCATGCTGATCACAATATTCTTAATTATTGATCAGGGTTTGCTACTGAAGGCTTGGCTTAGTTATACCATTGCTTATACGCTGTTCCCGTAGCCTTGCAGAGAAACAGGGTATTGGCCCTTCCCAATATTCCAACTATGCATGTCTGAAAACATGAGAGTATACTGGTCTGCTATGTTGCATACCAGATAGACTTAGATTAGAACCAGTTTCTCATGCAAACAGCAAGTTTGATGCCTTCAGTGAATCACATCAAAATAGCATTAAATATAAAAATAAAAATAAAGAAAGGTAAAAAATAAAGGTGCGAATAAAAAATACAAATAATGAAACATCGCTACGTATCACTCTACAGGTTGTAATGAGCATTGTAATTTCAAAAGCCTAAAAAAAAATGAGTACATACTAAGCAATAAAAAAACGGTATATGTATTTATGAGTAAACAGCCAAAAGTGAGAAAAGGGAAAATGTCTTTAGCAGTCCATGAGTTTGTGTTTTTCCTATTTTAGAGTCTATGTGAGGTTCTTATAGTCAGGAATATATTTCTACATGCTAAAATTATTCAAGAACCAAGTGTATGCTCCAGCTGAAAAAACAAAACATATTCCTGATTAAAGTTAGACCTGCAGGGCCCAGTCATGTCATGCACCACATGGGGGCTTGGGGGGGGAAGCTAGCCGTGAATAAACAAGTACTTTCACTTCTTAACTAAGCTTCTTCAGATCAGCTATTGCATTCAATGTTTCATGTTAGACACATTTGGGGTCTCACTACTATAGACTTCTGTTCACACTGATGTGTTCACTGCAGACGTCTGTTCCTTTTTTGATCTGTTCTCCTTATTTCTGTAAATTAGGGCTAATCTTTTCAGTTCATTTTCTGAATGCAGTGGGGAATCTGCTTTTGAGGAACAGCAGGATTGTGGGATGATTCATTTTCCTTGGTGTGCAGGAGTTTTTTTTTTTCCCCATATAACCTTGGTGGACTCTTGATATTGCTTTCTCTTATGAACTGGGATCCTGTACATGGGTATTGTGAATCATAGTCCTTAGAATCTGCCATGGTCTAGCTTCATAAGGAACAGGGTGTTTTTCGTGTATGAGGTGTTGAGTCCAAAGTGAGATTAGGCAGTTAGGGATTTGTCATTCCAACTCTTGTTTTTTTTCTTTAGACAGATATTGTACTCCCCACTGAGTGGTGTAAAGCTCAGTTCTTCAGTTACATCAAAGGTGAAGGAGCTGGGTTCTTCAGTTTCAATGGAGTACTTAGCCAGTATTTTTTTAATTTCATGCTCATCTTCATTTTTCCCCATGTAGGCAGCCTGACACTTATTACATTGGTCCCTGTATATTATGTATTCACTGTTTCAGTGCCGCCTTTTTGTACTGAGATTTTGTTTGAGAGTGTTGGGATAAACAAAGAAATTCTTACCACTCATAAAGGAGCATAATGTAAGTCCATACAGGAATGTACCTGCATTTTCTTTCCTTGATCCCAAGGTTTCATTTTTTAGGTTATAGCTGATGCTTTTGCCTTTTTTGTAGACAATTTTGGGTTCAGTGCCCAAGATGTGAATGACTCCCCCTCAGATACTATAGTTGTCCCTGGCAATTTTTTTTATTTCTTCAATGTCTCTGGAGAAATTGAGGGTCATGCTAGTTTGCAGACCTTCACTTTTCTTGCCATGTATGAGGCTTCTGGATCCTGTTAGAAGTTTTCTGCAGGGGTTCTGTGATGGTCACGTCATTTATTTTCATCTCTCAAATAAGCTCCAGCATGCTTTTGATGTTTGAGTTCTAATGCAAGACTTAAAAAATATCAATGTTCTGGCTCACAACCTAATTTATAGTACAACTGTTAGAGCCTTATGTTACTACTAGAAAAAACATAGCTTTCTGTATACAGACCATTACGGGCAATGTGATGTCATTGTTCTTTCAAACTGTATTCAGATTTGCAAGAGCTTTCCTTCAAAAATGCAATTATCTTTTAATTTCATGTCAGGAATCACTTTTTGTAGAAAAACTTTGAACCAAGAAAGATAAAGTCTGTCACTGACTCCAATTTTTTCCCATCTGTTCGCACGTAATTGAAAGAAGTAGGTGACAATTGCAATATCTTGATGTTGAGCAACAAACCAGCTTTGCACTTTATATCAAAAAGTTCTACAGCTTTTCCTCACTTACTGGCAATTAGAATGATACCATCTGCATATCTGAACTTAATTTTAACAGCAATTTTGATTTGAACATCGAATGCATCAAGCCCAGAATTTCATATGATATAGTCAACATATAAAATGAAAAAGTATGGAGACAGTATACAGCCTTGACTTATTCTTTTTCCAGTCTTTAATCAGACAGTTATGTCATATTTTGTTCATTTTTTTTTGCTCAAGATTACAGGATGTGTTAAACTTTTAAAAATAAAATATTAGTTGAATATAGCAATACTAATTACAAACAAATTAAATAAATTAACTATTTGCAATATATACAAAATACCTGAGACCAGATTATAGATAAATAACACAAGCCATGAATAAGATTTCAAGAACAAATTAACCTAAGCATATTTAAGATGAACCAAAAACAATACAGCTCCAGTGACAATAAAGGCTGTCTTCTCAATTCCAATATGTGATGCACAAATGCAGAACGAATAGTCCAATAGAGTAAAAAACAGGTTTAATAATCCACCAGATAAAACAAAATTAATACATCCACTGATTGAGCGCTTTTGTCTCCTTCCTTTATTTGGTGATATTGTTCTGCTTTTATTTTAATATCTATTAAATTTACAATAATATATTTAATATATTTATATAATACATTTATATATATATATATATATATATATATATATATATATATATATTATATATGTGTGTATTAGGGGTTTTTATGATGTGTTTGATGTATTTATGTAATACACATAAACATTTGTATAGTGAATTTTATAGTAATTCTTGTAGCAAACTATTTTTAAAGTTCATTACTTTTTTATGCCTATAATGGGCATATTTATTTTATATAGAAGGATATATACATATTCCAACATCGACACTTTTTTAAAAATTTAATTTGTAAACATTTTAAATGTTTGTTTAAAAATATACTGGCTTTCATTTTTGGTGGTCGCAGATACAGGATGAGACAGTATGGAACTGTTTATATTCCGGTGGACTGGTTGACCCTGACTATATTATTTTATTAAGTCTACTTTAATAAGTTGTGGTAAGTTCCTGGGTAGCATTTATCTACTGTTCCTGGATATGTATCGAAACATTACATATTATACACTTTATATTATATGTATATATTGTTTGGTGATCAATATGTAAGGTGGTTCTTTAAGAAATGAATTACTAATTATTCAATTTTGATTGCCAGCCCATTTGGTGAATATATAAGACGCAAGGTTTGTTTGTTAATTGATTCTGAAGAAGTCTCCGGAAGGAGACGAAAGCGCTCAATCAGGTTCATAGGTTTAGGTTCAGCGGTAGGTACTAGGCTATCAGCCCTAGGGCCCATACAAGCCTAGCCAAAAAATGTACCCTGGCTTTCGCCACCCAAGAAAATTATTTTCCTGTGCCCCTGTCAAGCAGAGCAACAGAAGTGATCCCCGGGGTGAATTTCCCATTTCCCATCCAATCATCAAGATTTTTCTTGAAGAGTGCTAATGAGGAGCTCTGTTTGACATAGATAGGTAGTCTGTTCCAGAGTATGGGAAGTCTCTGGGACAGGAATCTATCCCTCCAGCATGTTCTGTTTATTGTGGTGACAAGGTTAAGGTCCTTAGAGTGTGTAGCTCAGAGGGATTGGGATTTCTTTAAGTGGAACATGTCCAACAGCTGTGGGTTTGGCATAGCTTTGTATGTTAGGCAAAGATCGCCCCTGAGTAGGTGATATGCGATGGAGTAAAGCTGCAGTTTTTTGAGACGGTCTGCATAGGGCATCTGTTTGAGGCCAATAATCCTCTTTGTGAGGTATTTCTGTGGTCTTTCTAGTTGTTGTAGATGTCTTGTGAGGTACATACCAAAAGGGGTGTTGTACTCTATAATGGGTCTAATGAGTGATGAGTAGAGGGAAACAATAACCTCTTTTTTTCTGGATGAGAATCCTTTTGTGATGGGATGAGCCACGTAGAAGGATTTCCTGACCACTGTGGCAATGTGATTATCAAAGGAGAGACTACTGTCCACCTGTGTCCCAAGGTCTCTTATCACATTTTTCGGCATTAAGTAGACTACTAGCTATGTGGTAGTTCATGGGTACAGAGTTTTTACCAAAGGGGATGACAATACACTTTTTGGCATTGAGCTCCAGGCCATGGCTTTGACACCAGGTATCTGTCTCAGTGAGGCCCTTTTGTAGTTTGTCCACATCGTTAGGAGTTTTGATTATGGCTCCTAGTTTGTAGTCATCTGCAAACTTTGTTAGCCAAAGACCTTCTGTGTTGGCCTACACATCAGAGAAGTAGATACCAAACAGGAGAGGACCCAGGAATGAACCCTGTGGTACTCCACTTGTCACTGGTCTGATGTTGGATTTGGAATCCGCTACTTTCACAGTGTGGGTTCTGTCCGTGAGCCAGTTGGCAACCCATCTTGTGACATAGGGATTTATAACTAGTTTAGTGAGCTTATCTATAATTCCAGAGTGGGGGATGGTGTTGAAAGCCTTGGCGAGATCTAGATAAGCTGTGTGAACCATTTTACCCTCATCTATGGCTTTGGTGACTGCTTCAAAGAAGTCAATCAGGTTTAGGAGACATGATCTGCCTTTTACAAATCTAAACTGAGTAGGGTCCAGAGTTTGGAGATTACCAATGTCTTTGTTTATGAGTTCCACGATGATATGTTCCATGGCCTTGCAGACCAGGCTCGTCAGGCTAATGGGGCGGTAGTTCCCGGGGTCCGTCGTGGCTCCACCTTTGTGGAGTGGGATAACTGTCGTGATGCACCATTCAGTGGGTACAAAGCCTGAGGTGAGGCTATGATTGAACATGGTGCTTAGGTAGGGTGCCAGTTCATTCTGTAGTTCACGTAGAATGCAGCCTGGGATATTGTCAGGTCCCATGGATGCTGTGTTCTTGGCTTTGGAGAGTGTGTTTTTTTACCTGTGCAGCCGTGATTATAGGAACTTTGCATTCTTCTGGTATAGAGATGGGCCCTCTAGGAAGTGAGAGAGGGGTAAAGTTAGCACTGAACCTATCTGCTAGGATGTTGGCAATATCAGTTGTTTCTGTATATTTAGCACCATTATGTTGTAACTCACAGCAGATCTGAGTGTTCCCATTTAGATTCTTGACATAGCTATAGAATGCTTTGTGGTTGTCTTTAGAGTCAGCGGCAATTTTGTTTTCGTAACTAGCTTTGGAGGATTTTATGAGGGATCTCAGCTTCTTACTGAAGTTGACCAGGGAGTTCCTCCAGTCATGGGATTTTACTCTTTTTTGCAACAATTTATTTCTTCTGTTGTAGAGTTTGTTTATGGCAGAGGACCACCAGATTGGCTTCCTTTTTTTGGAGGATAACATCTTGGTTCTATTAGGGATAGCATGATCCATGCACTCGTGTAAGTGCTTATAAAGTGCATTTGTGTAGGATTCGGCAGTCATACCTGCATAGATGTCATGAAGTTTGCCACTTCTGTCTTAAGAAGTGTGAAGTTGGCTTTTGAGAAGTTTTTTACAATGGTTTCCCTAATTGGGGCTTTGGGTGGGATGTGGATGTCTAGGCTGATTAGCTTGTGGTCGGATCTGACCAACAAGGAATTGACCTCTGGTGTGGAACACTGGTTTCCCATGTTGGTAATGACCAGGTCTAGGATATTGCTGCCCCTGGTGGGGGTGTGAATAAGTTGATCCAAGGCGCTGGAATTTATGAATTCTAGAAAACGTTGAGCAAAAGAGTTGGTACATGAGTAGTTTTCCTAGTTAATGGTGGGGTAGTTGAAATCGCCCATTATTAGGTTGTTGGGTTTTACCCTAATACTTTCCAGTGTATCAAGAAATGAGGAGTGTGAATCCTGGGGCATGGTGGGAGGTCTGTAGCAAGCTACAATTTGGATTGCAGTCTTGCCCAGAGTTAGTTGCACTTGGATAATCTCGGATGCATTATGCTGTGCAACTAGCCTGGAGTTGTGGATATCCTTAATGAATATGGACATGCCTCCGCCTTTAGTGCTTCGTTCTGGGTTAGATGGCCGAAAGGTGTGGTATGAATTGAAGCCTGGTAATGCAGCGGTGCTCTCATTTAATACATCAGTGGATGTATTAAACTTTGTTTTATCTAGTGGATTATTAAACCTGTTTTTTACTCTATTGGACTATTTGTTTTGCGTTTGTGCATAGGTGACTATATATTGGAATTGAGAAGACAGCCTTTATTGTCACCAGAGCTGTATTGTTTTTGGTTCAGTTTTCAGTTTTGTGCACATATTTAAGATGAAATGTTTCAATGAGGGCTAATACTTTCAACCAATGAGTATTTGTAAGATTATTTAATATTTTGTTCTTAATGATGCTTTTTGTTCTGCAAATAGATTACTCAAGAGCAAATAAGGTGACCTGGTGTCCCCATTTCTCAAAGAACTTGTCAAATGTTATCATGGTCTACATAGTCAAAGTTGTTAGATTAGTCCATAAAACAGAAATAATTTCTCATGCTTTCTCTGTTACTCAGTTGTTGTTGTGTCTTTTGGCTTTTCCCGGTTAGCGGTCGCCACAGCGGAACTCCGGTCCGCTAATGATTGGCAGTAGATTTTTACATGCCGAGTTGCCGGCCCTGATGCACAGCCTTCAACAAAGGTACTCCCATTCATGCATGTCTCCACACAGAAGATGGGCTAGCTGAGAATCGAACAGGACAATGTCTTACTGTGAGGCAACAATGCTACCGCAGCACCACCACCGCAGTCTTTCTCTGTTACTCAGTTAATGTCAGTAATTGATTTCTGGTGCCTCTGCCCTTCTAAGTCTAGTTAGCATGATCCTGAGAATTACATTGCAACCGTGTGAAACAGTGCAATTGCTTAATAATTTGAACACGCCTTATTAATGCCCGTTTTTAGTGGGGGGGGGGGTTAGGAATATAAGTTAACTTTTTTCCACTCTATTGCCACACTGATATGTTTAAGAAGTTTGCTGGCAAATCTAAGCACCATTGTGACAGCATCATTTTGAAGGATTTTAAGCCATTCAGCGGAAGTTCCAACACCTCCTGCAACCCTGTTGTTAACAAGGCTCTCCAGAGCCAATTTAACTTTAATCTCAGGGATGTCTAGTCCTAAAGCAGTATTGTAGATAGGTGGATGTATTTCTGTTTAGTAGCACTGGTGTTTAGGGCAGGGGTTTTGCTTGGTGAGGTTTAATTGCTTGTTAGCAGTATTTTATTAGTACAGCACCCTAGCGGTAATTTTGCTGTGATTCAGAGTTAACCATTGCAGGGGTTAGCCTTGTAGTGTGTGCATTGCATCATAATGTACATGACTGTCATAGGGGCTGGATTAATATGTATATACAAAAAAAAAAAAAAAAAAAAAAAAAAACGACAAAAAGGAAACTGACAGTTGCCACGTGGTAGGTGACTATATTATGGTTGGCATTATGTTTTCAGTAAGGCTTACCATCCTTATCTGCATATCTCTTAACTGCTCAGATTTTCACAGAATGTTCAAATCTTTGCTTCATAATTTTGGTCTGATTGCAAGGAAATTATGTTTTTTTCTGGCTAATCATTGACGACCGAACTTAGTAAGGTGAATATAATGTTTCTGACTTCATATGCTTCAGAATTGCAGGCCAATGCAAAATCTGTTAATTTTGCAAATTTCTAAGTTATAAGAGCAATATTTAAAGTTATCCCTATTTTCTGTTTCCTTTTGTTTTGCCTTTTTCCTGATTTCTTGCAAAAAGACATTGAGAGGTATGTTCATCTGTAGTAGAATATTTATTGGGAGGGCTGTAGTAAGGGATGTGAAGCATAGCACAGTATGTCAACAGTCATAAAACAATAGACATAAGAAAAGGAACGGGGTTATTGAAGAATGGCTTTCATGGGGCATAACATTATTTTAAAGTAATCTGATATATCATTTCTAAAATTATGCTGCTAGTGTTCATGTAATTGAACAGCATGCAGCTTTAGTTTTGGGTATGCTTCAGTGTTATATGGGGAGGCCAGTCCCTGTAGGGGTTAAGGGAGGTTTACATTAGAGCGGAGTTCTGTCAGGAGGACATTGGCATGGTGGGGTTTGTTTTGGCAGGATGTGTTGTTGATTTTCATTGATATGTTTTTCTGTTTTGTTTAGGGTGGCACAGGCAGAGGAACTTGCTCAGAAGAAGCAGGAGCTGGTATTGCAGGTGGAGGACTTGTTCCAAAGAGTGCACACTCAAGTGCACTACAGGATGCCATACATGCTGAGTCATCAAAAGGCAGATGGAAAAGAAGGGGCCAGATGGAGCAGCTGGTGATGGATGCCTCAGGAGTCAGAGTCAGAAGGACTAGGAAATCGCTAGGATGTATAGTCAATTCACCAATGATGGAGCAGCAGTAACTGATGGGTAATGAGAATGAGGTTTGTGTGGCTCATGGGTGGTTGTGATGATGTCAGATTGTGAGCTGCTTATGCTGGTGTGTGATTTAAGTGTGGATGACAAAAATAACTGTCGGGTTTACTTCAGGGGGAAGTCAAACAGTGCATTTAGGTGTGGAAAATAATGTTTTACAGGAGGAGTTAGGTTTGGGAGCAGCAACAGATCATATGTTGGGGGGCAGAGATTTTCCACTGTTGCCAGGAGTGGCAGTACAGAGTACATTATGTCAAACAGCACAGGTAAATCCAACTTTGGATCAGCAGGTATCTACAGTGGCTGAAGGAGCTACTAGATTACTTTTCATTACTGCCCATATCCCACAAGTGGTAATAAAGAAGATATGGCAGGGCAATTTGTTGAGGATTTTGATCTTATTGGTGGCAGAATCAGAACCTAAGGGGGCAGAAGATCTCATGACAGCTTTGGAAGTATTGGGTAAGATACATGTGGGCAGGTATAGACCAAGGACATGGATAACCAGGTTTTGTTTATTTCATGGCTATGATATATGAAAAAGAATGGCAGCAAACACTGCTTATACTTTCTTATTTTTTAATGATTAGGGAATCTCAGAGACATCATAGGGGAAACACATGGCTCTAGTATGATTAGGTTTTTTGTAAACTTAAGGCTGTGGATAAGTCCTTGGTGTGGGAAAACAGACATCTGGATACATGGATGGGGAACATGCTGGATAGGCCAAGAGCTCCTGTCAAAGAGGCTACTACAGGAGTAGGTAAGGTTAAGATTTGCTGGGCATTTAATGCAAGAAGATGAATATGGCCTACATGTATGTTTCTGTGTGTGTATATATGCAATGTGTTGGACATGGTCCTTCTGTTAAATGCTCGAAGAAGGATGTGACCAGGGTGCTAAGGGATGAGAATGGGTGGTTGGGAAATAACACTGAGACAGAGGCACATGTTGGGGGGGTCTGGGGCAGTAGGGTGGGGCACCATTTCATGCAGGAACTGGCTGAGTGGCCAGAGCATTCACCTATTAATATCTGTAGATGTGAGTTGCTACTGCCTATCTATCCGGCTAAGATGGCTGCACAGGAGGTGTTTGAGGGTCTTTGGTGTGTTTTTTCAATTAAATCCAGGGTTAGTGGTTCGAGTAAGATATGCAGGAAGTTGAAGTCTGCGTTACAAAGGGAAGACATAGTACAGGCATTGTTGGATAAAGAGTTGGCAGTGGGACGTTGTTAGGCCCCTCTGATGACCCTCCATTTGACTTGTTTCATGTATCTCCTTTAGGTTTAATACATAAAAATTCTCCATGGGAGTTTCAGCTCATACAACAGTTTTCATTTCTGGAAGGTGATTTTTGTTAATGACCATATCAATAGACACTAATTTTGCATTATCTGAATATTAACCTTTCTTTTTCACCTAAGTACATTCATAGTCACCATAGTGTCTTGGCTGACAGCCTCTCCAATTTTCAGCTACACATGTTTTTGAAGTTGGCACCAGAATCTCAAGTAAGTCCTTTGATAGTACCCAATGTGATATGGGAGATTGGAGAGGTGTGGTGAATTGGCAACTAGAAGGGATATGGTAAGGCTCTGGCTCTTGTATTTAAAAAAAAAAAGTTGTTGTTGGTCTTCTGGTGTGGGAAGGAAGGAAGGTGCTTGTCTCAGCTGGTGATTAGTTACATGGTTCACAGGTGGAAATTTGATAATGCAGTTTAGACTGTTAGGTCCATTTAGAGCCCATTTTGGGAGCCACTGATGCTATGAGGTTAGGTGTTACGAAGAGTTGCATGAAATTGAGAATGTTGAAAGGGTGGAAGGGACTATGACCCATGTTGAATGTTAACAGATTACCTTTTGGTAATCATATTTTGCCAGTGCTATTGAAGATTAGCATAATCTTATTTTGACCACATACTGTGGACTACTACCTTATTATTTTTTATATATGTAGGTCTTTTAGAGTGAGCAAGATATCATACAGTTTGTTTTTGGAAATTAAAGCAAAAGAATTTTGTTTTGGCTGAGAAGATCAAAGACATAGCCAGTGGGCAAGAAAGTCAGATGGTGCTGCACAAGAATGTAGAGAGCTGTTATGTCCAGTGGCATGGGAAAATCATGGCAAAAGGTTTGCAATAAGTATCTAGGATTGCTGGAGTAAGTTGATTCATTATAGGGTATTTCCAAATTTTGATTAGAAGACACTTGGAGGTGCAAGGTATAAATGCATATGTGTTAACAGTCTCTGAAAGGCAACAAAACTAACATATTTTATAACAAAATCGCCTTAGTCTATCACTATGATCACCAGCAATACCTGCACTGATCATAAAGTATTCTTTTAAACAGATTTGTGATGGACACCCAGGAAGAAAGTATCCACTAAAACTTAAAAAAAAGGATGATCAAAACATTCAAAATGTACTCAAAAGCTGAATATTTTGCAGTGTTATTCAACATATGCATACATGTCAACCTCTTACTCCAAGAAATCTGTACAAAGGCAGAAATAATGATGGGGGGGGTCAAAGTCTATAAATTATGGACAAATTTCAAATATTGCTCTTATAAACTTAGAAAGTTGTTAGAATATCATGATTGGTGTCAACATCCATTTTTCTGAAGGATAATTCAGAAACTCAACTGTCATCTGTCATTATTTTGTGAAGTCAGTCCACAAATTTTATGAGAAACAGAACAAAATATGAGACAAAAATCTGGACATTCTGCAAAAATCTGGAAAGTTGAAAGTTTTGTACATATAAAAGTAATTATATAGCAAAATAAATCCAAATGGGACAGGTAAACGCTCAGGTTCACAGAAAAAAGGGTCAGAATCAGTAAATAAAGCCAGGAACTGAGCAACAGTGAGGAAGTCAAACGATGCAAAAATTAGTTAAAATCTCCACTTTTAATACAAAAATATAAGACAGGATAAGTGCTTTCTCAAGTAGCTTCATCAGATCCATACAAAAATCCAAATGTTGATTGTATGCTTATATACCTGCAAGTAATGACTCGTACTCATGGTTAATTAGCAAACAAGGTGCTGCCCATCATTTTTAAAGATATAGATGTTGTTTAAAATGATAGATAAAAATAAATATATAAAAACTTCTTAAAATGCATTGCTGAAAAACATATGATGGCTAAGCATCAAATTGCAAACATATTGATCAGAATATTATGACTAACTGAATTATATTAAGAAACACAAAACTATGTATAAATTAAAAAAGTAAATACATCTGTATATAATCAGTATATAATAATTCATTTGATATTTCTACGTTGTTTTAGTTTTGGTCTTATAGAGGCTCTCTCATTCAGGCCAAAACCTTTGTCAGCCCTTAATGAAATAATCCATTGCATTTCCTTACTTTCTGTGTAAGTTCTGATATCACCTCCCCTTACATTAGGAGAAATAACTTCTAGCACCTTAAATAAAAAATAATGTTCATTGTTGTTTAATGTAATATGTTTGGCTAGAGCATTGTGCAATGTACCTCTCTTCATATGGTAGATATGCTCCCTCATCCTATCCCTTAAGGGGCGATTAGTCTTGCCTACATAGAATGACGGGCAGGATTGACAAGTAGCCAAATAAACCACATCTGATGTCATACAGTTTGCATCTGCTTTTATCATAAATACTTTCTGTAGGTCTGGTTGAAAGAACTGAATGTTTCTGTCAATAAAATGGCAAAAATTACAATGCCCACATGGCTTCGTACAACCATCCTTGTTATCACTTTTTATAGTTTTAGGGTAACAAAGTATCCTTTTTAAATTATGTTTATTCCTATAAAGGAAAGTGGGTGTCTCACCCACGATACGTTTTAAATCACTGTCAGACCTAGAGATGCTAACATGGACAGGTCTTTCACTAATGCTCTGTCTTTTCCCTTACCTGTTCGAATGGAGAAAGGCCCACTAAGAGGACGCTCCCTAAGCAGAGGGAGACAGAAGAGGAAACTCTCAGAAGAGTTTGCAACACAAAAAACTCTCAAAAAAATATGGACCAACAAGCGTTAGTCTATAATCTATCTGATATTATACTCAACTCTGAGGACATTCAGCTTTTGAGCAAAGGCCTGAACTTTATTCCTAAAAATCAAAGTAGATTAGTTGATACTATTGTTGATTTAAGAATCTTTTGTAGAAATGTCATGTTAAAGCTTCTTTAGAAGGACACTAACACTAGTGTTACACAGGATAATAAATTTGTTTTTAAGAATTTAAGTGATTTTACACCATTACACCACCCCCTCCTGGAAGCCTATCTTAAATTAACAGAAGATGAATTATATAATCATTATGGTGGTAGAGACACTAGACAAATATTTAAAACAAGAGATAATCTCTCACATAAAGAAAGGCTTTGTTTGAATAAACTACAGAATGACTCTAGCATCATTATTAGACCTGCCGATAAGGGCGGTAAAATAGTTATTTTAAACATGTCAGATTACATTAACAGCATGACCACTATGCTGCAAGATAATTTCTATGAAATTGTCTCCCTAGAAAGTGTACATATAGTGACCAACCATGTGAAACAATCTCTGCATGATATTTTTGAAAGTAAACTAATAGATAAGAACCTTTATGAATATTTGAATATTCTACATCCAGTTATTCCGACTATCAATGGCTTGCCCAAAATACATAAAGACCCTTATGATCCACCGATGAGACCTATAGTCTCAGGTCGTGGTTGGCTAACTGAACACCTCTCTGTATTTATTGAAAAGCATTTGAAACAAGTTTTATTTGATAGTATCACAGTATTAAAAGACTCTAGGCAATTTCTTATTGACCTTTATGAATGTATTAAGCATTTTGGTACAACTACTGGCTATTTATTTGTCACCTTAGATGTACAATCTTTGCTCACTGTCATTCCCAATGATTTAGGGCTGACTTATGTAACGGAATATCTAAAAGAACATAGTAATTATTCCATGGTTTTAATAGATTTGATAGTGTATTTTTTGGAGTTGGTCTTAGAGAATAACTTCTTTATGTTCATGACCACTGTTTATAGACAGAAGGAAGGCGTAGCAATGGGCACACCATGGGCCAACAGCTACGCAAATATGTTTCTTGCATACTGGGAAGAACATGTGCTTTTTCATGAGGAGATGTTCAAGCAACATGTAGTGTTCCATCGACGTTTTGTCGATGACCTTTTCATTTTATGGGATGGCACTATTGAACAACTAGAATCTATGCATTTTATGATGAATAACCTTACGACTTGCTTTAAGTTTACCATGCAACATTCTTCACGTAGGATAGAGTTCCTTGATTTATTTATTGAGAGATTACCGAACGACATAATCAATACAGTTGTACATCGTAAGGCCTATTATAGTAATACCTTACTTTCTAGATTCAGCATGCACCCCCCTTATGTTTTTAAAAATATTATAAGAGGACAGGCTATCAGGGCCTCAAGATTAAATCCTATGAATGATGGCTTTGAAACTGAGTTATCTAGCCTGAAAAACAGATTGGTCAATAGGGGTTATACCGAAACTGAAATCAACTCCCATATGGATGACATATATGAACTGTGTTGCACTAGAGCAGCACCTTATTTTGGTCCTAGGGAATCTGATAATCCTTTAGGTAACAACTGTAATAACCACAGTATTAGATTTTCAACACAATTTTCTTCTGACTATTTCAAAATCAAGGAAGTCATTAATAGGCATTGGGGTATTTTACACGTTGACAGTGATTTAAAACGGATCGCGGGTGAGACACCCACTTTCCTTTATAGGAATAAACATAATTTAAAAAGGATACTTTGTTACCCTAAAACTATAAAAAGTGATAACAAGGGTGGTTGTACGAAGCCATGTGGGCATTGTAATTTTTGCCATTTTATTGACAGTAACATTCAGTTCTTTCAACCAGACCTTCAAAAAGTATTTATGATAAAAGCAGATGCAAACTGTATGACATCAGATGTGGTTTATTTGGCTACTTGTCAATCCTGCCCGTCATTCTATGTAGGCAAGACTAATCGCCCCTTAAGGGATAGGATGAGGGAGCATATCTACCATATGAAGAGAGGTACATTGCACAATGCTCTAGCCAAACATATTACATTAAACAACAATGAACATTATTTTTTATTTAAGGTGCTAGAAGTTATTTCTCCTAATGTAAGGGGAGGTGATATCAGAACTTACACAGAAAGTAAGGAAATGCAATGGATCATTTCATTAAGGGCTGACAAAGGTTTTGGCCTGAATGAGAGAGCCTCTATAAGACCAAAACTAAAACAATGTAGAAATGTCAAATGAATTGTTATACACTGATTATATACAGATGTATTTACTTTTTAATTTATACATAGTTTTGTGTTTCTTAATATAATTCAGTTAGTCATAATATTCTGATCAATATGTTTGCAATTTGATGCTTAGCCATCATATGTTTTTCAGCAATGCATTTTAAGAAGTTTTTATATATTCATTTTTATCTATCATTTTAAACAACATCTATATCTTTAAAAATGATGGGCAGTACCTTGTTTGCTAATTAACCATGAGTATGAGTCATTACTTGCAGGTATATAAGCATGCAATCAGCATTTGGATTTTTGTATGGATCTGATGAAGCTACTTGCGAAAGCGCTTATCCTGTCTTATATTTTTGTATTAAAAGTGGAGATTTTAACTAATTTTTGCATCGTTTGACTTCTTCACTGTCGCTCAGTTCCTGGCTTTATTTACTGATATAAAAGTAATTACTTTTGATCAGTTCAGTTCTTTTTCAAATAAACTGTCATTTGTAGAATTTCAAAACAGCAATAATATATATTCCTTCATAAACAACAAGAAAACTATTTCACAATATTCATTCATTTTAATAACTGCATTTGTTCACTTGAAGATGTTGATTATTTTGGGACAACCATATGTCAAAGTGCACACAGATACTTAGCCTTTGATGTCATGCTGTTCAGTTCCTCAGGTGGTTATCTCACAGCAACCTTTTTGTCCTTAATACATATCCTGCTGACTATGTAGAACAGTACAGATTTCATTTTGCCTATTTCCCTCTAAGACTTGTTGTCATATGTATTGCCAATTATTGCAGCGATTTACATTGTTTAGACATTTGAAACAGCAATACATATTAATTTTGTTGTTCCCCTGAAACATATTATGTCACTGTTTTAATACACATAGAATGGTTAATGATTAATCACTGGGGACAGGTTAATGGAAATTGCTTGGTTAACAAATGAATAAAGTATTATAAGTCAACAGAAGAACTTAACTTTAATTTATCCTAAGCGATTATGTCTGGCAATAGTCATGTACTGTCATTCTTCTGATCCTTTGGAAGATCAAAAGACAGCGATATCAAGAAGTTACAAAGCAGAATGAAGTGCAGGAAGGGATGAATGACCAAGGTAAGTAAATTAACTAGGTAAATCATTGGTGCAGCTGTTGGTTAGTATTACCACTTCACTGTTGCTGGTACTCTGGTTTGGTTCTCAGTTGGAGTTTCTTCTGTGCAGAGTATATATGTCCTTCCTGTACTCATTTTCATACGCATCCTAGGAATGTCACAGGTACCTTGGTGATGCTCATAATTGGCCCTAGAAGAGCGTGCTCTACGTGCATGTGCATGTATGTTAGCATGCAGGTGTGAGCTCACCTGTGTGTTTGTGTATTTAGCAATGGACTGGTGCACTGTCACCTGATTTAGAATTATTTATTTGCCTTACCCTCACCAAGTACTAGGGTAGGTTCTGGCTCCTCTCTGATTCTGAATGTGGCAAATGTACTACCAGGTGAAGGAACTGATTATTAATTAATCACTTAATTCATAAACAAAATATTCCAGGTAATTACTTTATTCCCAGTGCACTAGAAATCACCAAAATGTGTCATATCCCTTTAGATTTCCGGAGGGTCATGGAACAGTCTCCTTGTGAAATATAAATGTGAACCCAGTTAAAATGTATACATATATGATGCCCCATAAAAGTCCTTTACTGCCCTTAATATATGCCTCTGCTTTCCAGATCAGCCCCTCATCTACACTATACATACACAGACATTAAAAGAACAGTAGTGTTGGAAACGTACACAGTAATCTTAAATTCCTTTAGTCACTGGCAGTGCCTATAACTAAAAGTCTTTTGCAGCACCTATGTAGTACTTGTACAGTTTTTGTAGCTTGCATGTGTGACACACATTTCAAAATAATTGTGAAGACATGATATGCATTTATATATACCAATATGAAACTATACCAATGACCCATCTGAATCAGGTACAGACATATGCAAAATTGCAAAAAAAGTGTTTACTTGATAAAAATAAATTTTTGAGAAGTAGAGCTTCATTCCCAAGACTGTTGTTTATAAATACATTCCTTTAGTCATATGTGCATGCTTAACTCTAATATATGAAATAATATTAAATAAGGCAAACTTAGATAATGCCATGGAATGTATAGACAGGTACGCCGTGCATAGAAAGACAGTATAAACATAGCTTCCTTCAATGGTAGTATTTTTTAATGGGATAATCACCTTAGGAGCACACTTCTAAAGAACTTTACTCAGAGAATGGAATCAATGCATGTGGAATGTACTTCTCAAGGACAGCATTCAGATAACTTAATCGATGGATGTCTAGCGAGAAAACGGGGTCTATGTACAGTTTACTACTATCCCACTGCTGACATTTTATTTGGAGTCCGGCATCTCTTTCATATTTTACCATGTAAATATCTGCTATGCAAAGTTTCATAGTTGGGTCTGCTTCCACAATGCTTTCTTTTAAGATGCATATATTTTTTGTGCTATTTGCTATTTTCAGCAGCTTTTATAGCAATCTGTCACATCCAAATCATCTGCCAAGATGTCATTCATGTTTCTGTCACTTCACTGAATATTACTTTCACAGTTATGCCTCTTTTATTTACCTTCAAAACCATGCTGTCAGCAACTTCTTCACTCTCCAAGAAGCACACAGAACTATACAAGGCATGCTGATTGCTAACACTACAAAGAAAATTGTTTACTGGACAAAATTATGTGAAAGCAGCTGGTGGATAAAAGGAAAATGCTTGTCACGACTATCAATTTCTGAACCTAGTACCTACAAAGATTTATCTTTCTCCCATACTTTTTAGCCATTTATCATGGTTTTAGATAGATTTATAGTTTTTTTACCACTCACTCTGCAAGCTATTACATGTGCTTACTTTTTCCCAGTAAGTACAATAGATCTCATTTTCGTCTTGAGTTGCAATCCTGTTTGACTAATCCTGTACCTGACTCCTGCACTGCTCTTTTTTATATATGCTGTAACATCAAACCTCCCACATTAAAATTCTTTGAACAACTTTACCATCATAATTACCCCTTATCTCTTCTTCAGGTACACAAAGACATATACACTGGCAGAAATCTGTCCTCATACCTCACCCTTGTTACCACGCTACACATGTGTCTACATGCCACCAGACAGCTTAATGAATTTCAGACTTCAGGTAAAACCTTCATACCTGTTCAAAGTTCTATGAATGAGCTATTTGCTAGATGTCAGTAGTTTTGCATAACACATGCTTCCCTAAACTAAACTGCTCTACTAGGAATATAATAAACATCTTATTTTATAGGTTCATAGGTAGGTACTAGGCTATCAGCCCCCTGGGGCCTATACAAGCCCAGCCAAAAATGTACCTTGGCTTTTGCCACCCAAGAAAATGATTTTCCTGTGCCACTGTTGAACAGAGCCACAGAGGTGATCCCTGGGATGAATTTCCTATTTCCCATCCAATCATCAAGATTTTTCTTGAAGAGTGCTAATGAAGAGCTTTGTTTGATATAGATAGGTAGTTTATTCCAGAGTATGGGAAGTCTCTGGGACAGGAATCTATCCCTCCGGCAAGTTCTGTTTATTGTGGTGACAAGGTTTAGGTCCCTAGAGCATGTAGCTCGGAGGGATTGGGATTTCTTTAAGTGTAGCATGTCCAACAGCTCTGGGTTTGACATAGCTTTGTATGTTAGGCAGAGATCACTTCTGAGTAGGTGATATGCGACGGAGTAAAGCTGGAGTTTTTTGAGACGGTCTGCATAGGGCATCTGTTTGAAGCCAGTAATCCTCTTTGTGAGGTATTTCTGCGGCCTTTCCAGTTGTTTTAGATGTCTTGTGAGGTACATACCAAAAAGGGGTGTTGTACTCTATAATGGGTCTAATGAGTGATGAGTAGAGGGGAACAATGACCTCTTTTTTTCTGGATGAGAAACCTTTTGTGATGAGATGTGCCACGTAGAAGGACTTCCTGACTACTGTGGCAATGTGATTATCAAAGGAGAGACTACTGTCCACCTGTTTCCCAAGGTCTCTTATCACACTTTCGGTATTAAGTATAATACTGCCTATGTTGTAGTTCATAGGTACAGAGTTTTTACCAAAGGGGATGACAGTGTAATTTTTGGCACTGAGCTTGAGGCCATGGCTTTGACACCAGGCATCTGTCTCAGTGAGGCCCTTTTGTAGGATGTCCACATCATTAGGTGTTTTGATTATGGCTCCTAGTTTGCAGTCATCTGCGAACTTCATTAGCCAAAGACCTTCTGTGTTAGCCTGTACTTCAGAGAAGTAGATACCAAACAGGAGAGGACCCAGGACTGAACCCTGTGGTACTCCACTTGTCACTGGTCTGAAGTCGGATTTGGAGTCTGCTGCTTTCACAGTGTGGGTTCTTTCAGTGAGCCAGTTGGTAGCCCATCATGTGACATAGGGATTTATACCTAGTTTAGTGAGTTTATCTATAATTCCAGAGTGGGGGATGGTGTCGAAAGCCTTGGCAAGATCTTGATAGGCTGTGTGAACCACCTTACCCTTGTCTACGGCTTTGGTGACTGCTTCAAAGAAGTCTATCAGGTTTAGGAGACATGATCTGTCTTTTACAAACCTGAACTGGGTGGGGTCCTGAGTTTGGAGATTACCAATGTCTTTGTTTATAAGTTCCATGATGATACGTTCCATGGCCTTGCAGACCAAGCTCGTCAGGCTAATGGGGCAGTAGTTTCTGAGGTCCGTGGTGGCTCCCCCCTTGTGGAGTGGTATAGCCGTCGCTGTGTGCCACTCAGCAGGCACAAAGCCTGAGGTGAGGCTATGATTGAACATGGTACTTAGGTGGGGTGCCAGTTCGTTCTGTAGTTCATGTAGAACGCAGCCTGGGATGTTGTCTGGTCTCATGGATGCTGTGTTCTTGGCTTTAGAGAGTGTGGTTTTTACCTGTGCAGCCGTGATTACAGGAACTTTGCATTCTTCCAGTATAGAGATGGGCTCTTTAGGGGGTGAGAGGGGGATAAAGTTAGCACTGAACCTATCTGCCAAGATGTTGGCAATATCAGTTGGGTCTGTATATTTAGTGCCATTGTGCTGTAACTCAGAGCAGATCTGAGTGTTGCCATTGCGATTCTTGACATAGCTATAGAATGCTTTGTGGTTGTCTTTAGAATCAGTGGCAATTTTGTTTTCGTAACTAGCTTTGGAAGATTTTATTAGGGATCGCAGCTTCTTACTGAGGCTGACCAGGGAGCTCTTCCACTCATGGGATTTTACTCTCTTTTGCAGCAGTTTCTTCCTTCTGTTGTACAGTTTGTTTATGGCAGGGGACCACCAGATTGGCTTCCTTTTTTTGGAGGATAGCGTCTTAGTTCTGTTTGGGATAACACGATCCATGCACTCATGTAAGTGCTTATAAAGTGCAATTGTGTAGGATTCAGTAGTCGTAACTGTATTGTCCATCTGCATGCGTGTCATGAAGTTCACCACTTCTGTCTTAAGAAGCATGAAGTTGGCTTTGGAGAAATTTTTTACCATGGTTTCCTTAATGGGGGGTGGGTGCAAGATGTGGATATCTAGGGTAATTAGCTTATGGTTGGATTGGACCAATGAGGCGTTGACTTCAGGTGTGGAACACTGGTCACTCATGTTGGTAATGACTAGATCTAGGATATTGTTGCCCCTGGTGGGGGTGTGGATAAGTTGATCCAGGGCACTGGAGTTTATGAATTCCAGAAAGCGTTGAGCGAAGGAGTTGGTACATGAGTAGTTTTCCCAGTTAATGGTGGGGTAGTTGAAATCGCCCATTATTAGGATGTTTGGTTGAACCCTAATATTTTCCAGTATATCAAGAAAAGAGGACTGGGAATCCTGGGTTATGGTGGGTGATCTGTAGCAAGCTACAATTTGGATTGCAGTTTTGCCCAGAGTTAGATGCACTTGGATAACCTCAGCTGCATTATGCTGAGCAACTAGCCTGGAGGTGTGGATATCCTTAATGAATATGGACACACCTCCGCTTTTGGTGTTCCAGTCCAGGTTACATGGCCAAAAAGTGTGGTATGAGTTATAGCCCAGTAGTGCAGGGATACTCTCTGGAGCCTTGAACCAGGTCTCAGTCACTGCACAGATATCGATGTTCTCCATTTTAAGGAGTGCCTCAAGTGAGTGCATTTTGAGATTTAGACTTCTAACATTGAGTAGCATCACCCTCAGTTTTTGCTTGCCTGTTCCTGTTACGGTGGTGAATTTGTCATTTGAACCTTGCCTAAAAAAGGCACTATAGGGGCAGCAAGAACCTTAGCCAGTATCCGGAATCCCAGGGGTGACAGGTGCAGGCCATCTCTGGCAAAGCATCATGATCTGTTGACCTTGTTATCCCAGGCAGACAGATACTGGATCCCTTTAGAATGGCACCAGAAGCTTAGTCAATTGTTGAAGTCAATCATTTTTTCCTTGTACTGTGGCATCATTCTGGGTGATGGCAGAATGCTACTCAGGGCTAGGGTCAACCCTGCCTGGCCTACAAGATCGGAGATCTCTTCCATGTCTCTTTTCATGTAGTCCAGGGAGGTACGTCTCAGGTCATTTACACCAACATGGACAATGACTGAGTCATATTTGTACTTGTTGTGGAGTGACCCGAGTGTGTGGATTATGTGGTGGATCCTGACACCCGACAGGCAGCTGACAGTAACCTTCTCCTTGTTTAGCCTGGTGAGTGGGACATCAGTGTGCCTGACTATAGAGTCACCTATGACTAGTGTGTTGGGTACGTTGTTTTGCCTTATTGGCTGTGGCTGAGTGGCACACTGAGTCTGTGGGCTATGTGTCATTTGGGTTGTGTTGGGGGGTGGAGGTTGCTTGCATTTTTGCTTTGGAGGTCTCTGTTGCTTGAGCAGATTCTTACTGAGAGCCTCTGTGAATGTTTTTGTGTTTCTATGTGTGGATTTTGGTGGTGTAGATTTAGTGAGACTATGTGATGAGTGTGGTGTGGTGCAAGTGTTTACCTTCTCCTCTTGACTGTCAAGTTCAGTCTTGATTGGAGACAGCTTTACCTCCAGTTTGGCTAGATAAGTGCATCTCTCACAGGTTGTAGTGCTGGGTGGTAGGAGGAGAGGGTTGTCTGTGTACATGAGGCAATTTCTACATTGCCCCAAGATGCCCAGATTCATCAGATAGACAGGAGAGAACACTGGGAGCTGATCCTTGGACATGCCTGAATAAAAAACTATTTTCCTCTAGATAAGTGATGAAAGTGAGTACAAGAGCTGTTTTTCTCTAAGCAAGTGAGGAAAGTAAGTAGCAAAACTGTTTTCCTCTAGGTAATGAGGAAGGTTGAGTGCTGTAGTAATTAGTAGGTTATTTAGTGCTTACAAGTTCTGAACAAGTGCTGATTACGAATAAGCAAATTCAAGTGCTAAAACTAAGAATCTGTATCTGGACTAAACTAGTTACAGGAAAGGGGGGAAACAAGTGCAAATGTGAGCTTTTAAATCAGAAAGTTGAGAGAGATGGAAAAACTGCCCAAATGGTCAATAACTACAATTTCTGACCCAGAACCACTCCTTATGTCGTAGATAGGTTACCTAGTGCTTACTACTCCCACTGATAAGCTAGAAGGCTTCCCTCCAACACAGAAAGCTTGGGGGGGGCTCAGAAGCTTACATACAGTCCTGGATACAGCAAACATGAATGTGGACTACACAAGTTACAGGAAGGTATATAGTTTTTATTTTTTTTTTATATATATATATATATATATATATATATATATATATATATATATATATATATACATATACATATATACAGAAAAGTAGCCAAAACAGCAATAAAAACAATTCAAATGCAGTGCAAGCTAGCACACTTGAGTATGTAGCAATGTTAGACCAAACAGTTTAAAAAATGCAATTAAATTAAAAATGACTAAAAACAAGTGTAGAAGGAGTCTATTAGGTAGAATGAGGTAAAGAGATGGGACTGGGTGGAGTGTCCCATATCAAATCTACAGTGGAGGAGGGCAACTGCAAAAGCCTCCAAATTTTATTACCAATGCAAATTTTGTTTTTACATCATGCTAACGTGAAGTGATAAAATCTCTACATATTATTTCCTACTTCCAAAACATGCAGAGTTAAATTAGTTTATATAAAGCCTAATAATAAGACTCTGTTATTTGAGACAGCTATAGTCCAACTAATTCAGCTTATTCAGTTCCTCTTACAAACCTCTTTCACTTCTCTCATTATATTCCCCACCACTGTACCATCTAAAAGCATGGTCATTTTATTAATGAGGTTAACTTAAATTTGAGAATTTAACAAGCCAAATGCGAGATGGATCACAACTGAGAAACTATCATACCCCTTACCCCTCTGGACATATGTCTGCAGACATTATTTCTGTAACACATATGCTATCCTCTTAATGGAAAAAAAAGTGTGAAATTGCCAGTGTGTATGTGAGTGTGTGTGTGTGTGTGTGTGTGTGTGTGTGTGTGTGTGTGTGTGTGTGTGTGTGTGTGTGTGTGTGTGTGTATATATATATATATATATATGTATATATATGTGTCTAGGACACATGCTCGACTAGTATATGCCTGAATCTCAAAACAACGAACACACATACATGAAAGCGCTTAACATCGAAAAGTGCTTCCGTGTATGTGTAGTTCAAAAAAAAAATCTACGTTTCTGCAGGGGGGCAAACACCCCCCTACTTTATTATTCTCACTCCGAGATCGCACTACAGTGGAGAAAAGGGAATTTTCCCTTACCCGCACTGTAGTCCGATCTACGAAAATGGCACACATACATGGAAGTGCTTGTCGATGTTAAGTGCTTTCGTGTATGTGTCTTCGATGTTTTGTGATTCGGACATATGCTAGTCGAGCATGTGTCCGGATCCCATATAAATACATATATAGATATATATAGATATATATATATATATATATATATATATATATATATATAAACACACACACACACATATATACTGGCAAATTCACACATATGAAAAAGAGGCTTTTAACACTCAATTGTTAAAAATACTGTCCATCTTCAATCTCTTGATTTCTGGCATAGGCCTTAGAATATTTGTGAAAGAACAGTAATTCCATTCTTTATTTCCTCAGCCATTTTCATCACGCCTGTTTTAAAATTGTACTTATTGTTATGTGTGTGTGTGTGTGTGTGTGTGTGTATGTATATATATATATATATATATATATATATATATATATATATATATATATATATATATATATATATATATATATATATATATATATATATATATATATATATATATATATAGACAATTTACTTTGATCTATATTTTGTTGTTTTACCTTTTATTTTCACTGTTAATATTCAGTTGTATATTGTTTGTGTGATATTTTTTTCATAAAAGTTTATTTAAGTTCTCTTTGAATTCTGTGGTAACTGATTTTAATTATCCTTTATTATAGAATTTTATATTCATTTGCAGCTGAATATGGATTCCTTAAATGTGCATGTCATTAAAGATTTGGTGAAGCACAAATTTCTTATACAGTGTAATAAATGCTATGTACATTTAAAGGTAACACTTGATAACAGTGGTGATCCATGTTTCTCGTGTCAAATGTTGGATAAGTTGCTTATCATTATTAGTAGTAAATCTAGATTTACTGATGACAATTGAACAAAAAACTGATGGCAATGTTACTCAATGCTAGGAGTCCAAACCTCAAAATGCACTCACTCGAGGCACTCCTCAAAATGGAGAGCATCGACATCTCTGCAGTGACTGAGATCTGGTTCAAGGCTCCCGAGAGCACCCCAGCACTACCAGATTATAACTCATACCACACATTTTGGCCACAAAACTCAAACCGAAACATGAAGGGTAGAGGTGTGTCCATATTCAAGAACATTCACACCTCCAGGCTTGTTGCAAAATACAATGCCTCTGAAATTATCCAAGTGCAACTAACCCTGGGCAAAAATGCATTCCAAATTGTAGCTTATTATAGATCCCCCACCATGACCCAGGTCACTCACTCCTCGTTCCTGGGGGCATTGGAAAAAATGAGGGTCCAACCAAACACCATAATAATGGGTAATTTCAACTACCGCAACATTAACTGGGTAAACTACTCTTGTACTAACCCCCTGGCTCAACGATTCCTGGAGTTCATAAACACTAACGCCCTGGATCAACTTGTCAATGCCCCCACCAGGGGCAACAATATTCTGGACCTGGTCATTACCAGCATGGGTGACTGGTGCTCAATGCCCGAGATCAACTCCTCACTGGTTAGATCAGACCATAAACTAATCACCCTAGATATCCACATCCCGACCCCACCCCCACACAAGGAAACCATAGTAAAAAATTTCTCCAAAGCAAACTTCATGCTTCTCAAAGCAGAGGTGACTAACTTTACAGTACCCCTGCAGATAGATAACACAGTCAATGCAGTCATGACTGCTGAATCCTACACAAATACACTCTGCAAGCACCTGCATGAGTGCATGGATCGTGCTATCCCAACAAAACCAAGATGCTATCCAACAAAAAAAAAGCTGATCTGGTGGTCTCCTGCCATTAACAAACTCTACAACAGAAGAAAGAAGCTGTTGCAAAAGAGAGTAAAAACCCAGGAATGGAGGAACTCACTGACGAGCCTCAGTAAGAAACAAAGATCTCTCATAAAATCCTCCAAAGCTAATTTGGAAAGAAAAATTGCCACAGATTCCAAAGACAACCACAAGGCATTCTTTAGCTATGTCAAGAATCCCCATGGCAACACCCTGATCTGCACCGAGCTACAACAGAAAGGCACAAAATATACAGAGCCAACTGTTATAGCCAACATATTGGCAGATAGGTTCAGTGCAAACTTTACTCCCCCCTCACCCTACAAAAGGCCCATAACTATACCAGATAGTTGTAGAGCCACAGAAATCACAAACACACAGGTAAAAATGGCACTCTCTAAAGCCAAAAACACAGCATCCACGGGACCGGACAACATCCCAGACTGCGTCATACATGAACTCCAAAATGAACTAGCCCCCCAACCTAAAATCCATGTTCAACCACAGCATCACCACAGGCTATGTGCCCACAGAATGGTGCACAGCAACATTTATCCCACTCCACAAAGGAGGAATCACCACAGACCCTGGGAACTGTAGACCTATTAGCTTGACAAGCCTGGTGTGCAAGGCCATGGAGCGTATCATCATGGAACTCATAAACAAAGATATAGGCAATCTCCAAACTCTGGATGCTACCCAATTCAGATTTGTAAAAGGTAGATCATGTCTCCTAAACCTGGTATACTTCTTTGAAACAGTTACAAAGGCCATAGAAGAGGGCAAGGTAATCCACACATCCCACCTGGACCTCACTAAAGCCTTTGACACTATCCCTCATTCAGGAATCATTGATAAACTCACCAACCTTAACATAAACCCTTACATCATGAGGTGGGTGGCCAACTGGCTCATGGACAGAACCCACATGGTAAGAGTTGCTGACTGCAGATCCTACTCCAAACCAGTGACAATTGCTGTACCCCAGGGTTCAGTCCTGGGACCCCTCCTGTTCGGTATATACTTCTCTGAAGTGCAAGCGAACACCAAGGGTCTATGGCTAACCAAGTTCGCAGATCGCTGCAAACTGGATGCCATTATCGATTCCCCTGCCGACATAGACATCCTGCAAAAGGGCCTCACCGAGACTGACACCTGGTGTCAAAATCATGGCCTCAAACTAAATGCCAAAAAGTGCATTGTTATCCCATTTGGCAAAAACACAGTGCTCATGAATTACCAAATAGGGGGAAGTTCACTTAACACAGAAAGTGTGGTAAGAGACCTTGGGACCCAAGAGGATAGCAACCTCTCCTTTGATAACCACATTGCCACAGTGGTCATAAAAATCTTTCTACATGGCCCATTTAATCACAAAAGAGTTCAAATCTAGAAATAAGGAAATCATTGTTCCCCTCTACTCATCACTTATCAGACCCCTCATTGAATACAATGCACCGTTTGGGATGTACCTAACAAGACACCTACAACAACTTGAGAGGCCCCAAAAGTACCTCACCAGGAGGATCACTGGCCTCAAACAATTGCCCTATGCCGACCGGCTCAAGAAACTCAAACTCTACTTGGTCGCATACCGCTTACTCCGCGGAGAGCTCTGTCTAACATACAAAGCTATGTCAAACTCGGAATTATTAGACATGCTCCACTTGAAGAAATCCCAATCTCCCTGAGCTACAAGCTCTAGGGACCTAAACCTCACCACAATAATAAATAGGACATGCTGGAGGGATAGATTTGTGTCCCAGAGACTTTCCATGCTCTGGAAAAAGATTCCCATCCACATCAAGCAGAGCTCACCATTAGCACTATTCAAGAAAAACCTTGATAAGTGGATGAGTGATAGGAAATTCACCCCTGGGATTATGTCTGGGGCACTGCTCGATAGAGGGGCAGGAATTTAACAATACATGGGTGGCGAAAGCCAATACACTGTTGGTTAGGCTTGCTTTGGCCCTCGGGCTGATAGCCTAGTACCTAACTATGAATCTATGAACTTGTGCGAATGTTATGCAAAGAGCAAAATGAACACATTTAGGAAAGAATTTGTCTATTGTCTGTAAAGATCACTTAACCCATATGAAACCAGATAATGCCACTGACAACTTTGGAATTCTGGATATAAATATCTAGAAATCTGAAGATTCAGAGTGCACAAAAGAAAATAAAAAAGAAAGGAAAGAAGTTCAGAAGAAATAACAAGGAAGAAAAAGAAACTGATAGATGTTTATAAAGTAAAGAGAACACATGCAATGACACTGCGTTATTTTGTAGCACACAGGTTACAGAGAACTACAGTATTTTTCTATCAGAAAACCTTCAGTCTACACAAAAAAGCATAATTTTTCCAAAAGAGAAGTTAGAAAAAAGAGGCAAGGGGCAGGTGAAAAGGAAGAAATCAGAATTTAATGTTGAAGGATTGAAGAACATTACTGTAAGAAAAGAGAGGAGAAAGACATTGAAAATATGTCTCAAGCCGTGTTTGTACAAAGCCAGCTGGATGAGAATTGCATGTTTGCAAATGTAATATGCAATGAAAACACTGGGATTAATAATACTAATGGTGATGAAGATCATTCCTTTCTGGTAATGGGTAGTGTCAAAGGAAAAATATACTTTAAAAATGATCAATACACGGTAGGTTCAGGTTAAGGCACTTTAATCTTGCAGCAAGGAGACAAAAACGTGCTAATACAGAGTTTGTCTAACTAAAATCAGGAAGTAAATTCATCTTTATACACTTTCTAACAAGACATTGCCTACCAAGCTGACGTAGCAGATCACAAGTTTTAACATCATCATTACATAGCAGCTGTTTATCCATAATTTTCTGCTTGCACTATCAATTTTATGAAAAACTTCCTAAGAAAAACAATGTGGCCTTGGTGACCACCGGTTAGATACAGTTTCCCACTATGTTATGATTCTATTCAAGGTACTACAGCTAATTCGAGCACAAAGCAAGTACAGATTATTCAAGCAGTCCTTTGTCTTATGTATCTCTTATTCTTCCGCAGCTATACATGTTCTCATAACACGAACAGAGCTGATTGTTCAAAATCATAACATTATAGAATATAGTATTGTTTCATTTATTACTTCCTACCTAGCAGATAATCACCTGCTTCTCAGTACATTTCCAAAAGGCATAAACATGAATTTTGCTGTGCTAGCAATTACTAGGTCAGGGGGCATCTTGCAAGTTTTCAGAAAGCATACTGCAGTTTCAAAAAGCATCTTATAATTTCACACAGAATTAAGCTGTATATAAAATAGAATGAAAAAGTGTTCATTTTTTAGCTTCTAATAAGCATTAGACATATACATAAATGCATATTTCTCTGACATTTCCCCCCCTGTTAATACTTTTTATTCTATTTTCAAAAGCATAAACAGTTTACTTCTTCTCCTAACCTCTTCCATTTCAGATTTGCAGTTAAGAGAGTCATGTAGTTTAGACTTATGAAAGCATTTCAGTTTTCAACAACTCTTCAATTTCAGTACTTTGATACAAAGTCTCAGAAACTGACATATCTATAAAATCTTTGATTAACTTTTTCATGCAGGGAATACCACAACAAATACATGCTCCTAACAGGAGTAATCCCACACAAATGGCAATCAGGATGTTCATTAGGATGGAACCCCACCCCCCAAAACAAATTCTGGAAAAAGTCCATCAGTGGGTTTGGGCCTGGTTTGGTCATGGTCGACACTTGCTGAATCACCTCAAGATGGTCGTTTATCTCGTGCTGGTTGTCAGGAATATACAAACAGCATTCTTCTTTGATTAAAGCACACGTACCACCTCTCGCCACTAGGGTGAAGTCAAGAGCCATGCGGTTTTGAAGTGCCACAGTTCTCATAGCATTTAGTTCATCAGCCACTAATTCGAGAGCAGAAAAAGTTGCATTGCTCATAACTTTGAGAAGTTTGGACAGTTTTCTCAGCTCCCAAATCAATTTCACTGTGCCATATGCAGGGGCTATGCCTGCCCATGATATAATAGTGTCACTCAAGTCCATATGTGTCAGCTTATCTTTGTTTTTCACGGAGTTATGGTTTCTCCACCCCGCTTCGATTCATCCCACTGGATTCTCGGGTCTCTTGATTGGATTTCCAGGTTTACTGCTAACCTCTCTGACATTTCGAATTTTCCCCTGAGGCAAAGCTGCAGTGTGTTGTATGGCCAGAACCAGGTAATCCAAAAAACAACTGCCAGACCAATTCTCAGGTAGCCATTTATATGCTTTTTTCCCACAAACAAAATAACAATTCTTTACTTTAGTATTGATATATGCTCACCCTGCGTGAAACATTTTCTTGTCAATAATAGAAAGTTGCTTCAAAAGAACAGGATTATGCTGTATTTCACTAACAGTCCTCTTCATTTTTTCAAAATATGAGTCATAGTTTGTATCACAGATAGTTTCTGCCTTATTAGCCTTAATATAACATTTATAAGAAACAGTCACATTGCAATTGCTCCAACCCACCTGAATAGTGTCATTTTTATAAAAACATACAATCCCTTTTTGTGTAACAGGTAGGTACAATGCTATTTTGTCTTGTGATTTCACGGGTGTAGTATCAAAAATCAAGTTTTCCCAGGTCTCATTGACCCCTAGGGGGACAGCAGTCATCAATAATCCCCCGTATGCTGTTGGTATAGCTGTGCAAATCCAGCAGTTCGAAACATTAAAAGTCTCAGCATACTCATATTTAATTGCTTGGTAAGTGTTAAAGTTTGGATGCAGTCTATGAGTAATGCATCACGTTTGTTCAGTTCAACTCATGTGGCTGGAAAAAGGAAAGGCCACAGCAAAAAGATCATTGTTATCAGTATAGCTATCAGAATAATCATGCAAATTTTCTGAGGTTGTTCTGCATCCCTGTTTACTCTATACCTGGTCATTTTGTTCTCGTTGTACAACAGTAACAAGGTTTTTGTCCAGTTCAAAGTTCTTAACTAATTTACAGTGTGTCAGATGAATCCAGAACACTCGCTCTGCGATCTTGACTGCAGTGGGTGTTGACAGTAGCACCTGGTACGGTCCTTCCCAATTCGGAGAACTCCAATTTTTTTTCTTCATGACTTTCACCCAGACCCACGTGCCTGGGACTATTGCTGCTTCTGATGGTCTGGCTTGTTCTTTATCTGAAACAGAATTTAACTGCAAAAGTTTGTTATTCAAAAATCACCTCATATACTCTGCAAGTGAACTGTCAGCCTCCTGGTCTGCAGGCATGAGAGGTTTCCACTGAGGTGTACAATATGCTCTCCCAAACAGAATTTCAAAAGGAGTTAACCCTTTTACATTTGGAACAGTTCTCATACTCAACAGTGCCAGAGGCAGACAGTGTACCCAGTTCTTTTGTGTCTCACTAATCAATTTCCTAAGCTTATTATTCAAAACTCCATTATGCCTCTCTACTAATCCTGCAGATTGGGGGTGGTATGCACAATGGTTTTTCAGAGAAATCCTGAAATAATGGCTCAATTGTTGTATAGTTTGATTTACAAAGTGTGTGCCATTGTCACTATAAATCTTTTCCTTTATGCCAAATCTAGGAATAATTTCTTTAACAAGGACTTTTGCAACAGTAGCTGCATCTGGATTTTTAGTTGGAAAAGCTTCCACCCATTTGGAAAACATATCTATAATGACAAGGCAGTACTTCTTACTTTCACATTTGTTCAGCTCTATAAAATCCATACAGATAGTATGGAACGGATACGGTGGTGTAGGGAAACTCCCTTGCTTAGGCTTCAATGCCCCCTGTACATGATGCTTGTTACAAACATGGCATGCTGCACAAAGTTTTTTGTGTAGTTTGTAAATCCATACGTTGTAAACACTCGATTCACTAACTGTACCATCCCCCCTGTTGAGACATGGCACTGCCCATGGCTCAACAAAGCTGCATATCTAAACAAGTTAGATGGTAAAATCGGTTTTCTCACTTTGGAGATGTACAGCCCTTTCTCAAGAATTGCTCCTCGTTTTATCCATTTTTGTTTTTCTACATTTGTAGTAAGTGTCTGCATTGTTTTTAACATTTCTAAGTCTAAAATCTCAGATGGTTGTAATTCCTCACTCAAAAGAAATACTTCCGAAGCTGAAGCTGCTTGCTTTGCAGCTGTATTAGCTCTCGCATTACCTTTTGAAATCTTATCCTGTTGTTTGGTATGAGCTACGCATTTACAAATAGTTACTTTCTGAGGTAACTGAATAGAGTCTAACAAATCTAAAATAAATTGCGCATGATTAATTGGTTTACCAGTAGATGTTATCGTTCCTTTATTTTTCCACTGCTGCGCAAAAACATGTACAGTAGAAAAAGCATACTGGCTGTCAGTAAAAATGTTCACTCGTTTACCCTTTGCCAAGGTACATGCCCTTGTTAAAGCAATCAATTCTGCTGCTTGTGCAGATAAGTTGTGCGGTAAAGACTTTGCTTCTAAAATCTCAGTATCAGAAACTACTGCATACCCCGCTAGATTCTGTCCTGTAGGACATCTCCTACACGAGCCGTCCACGTAGTATGTCACCTCGGCATCATCCAAGGGAATATCCATGAGATCTTTTCTAGGTAGTGTCTTTTGCTCAATCTCCTGCAGGCAGCAGTGTGGTTTGCCATCTGCAGGGGTTGGGAGCAAGGTCGACGAATTCAAAGTTGTGCATCGTTCAATTGTCATATGAGGTTGGCTCAACAGTATAGTCATACAGGAAAGATGTCTAGCAGGAGAAAGATATGCTACTTTTTCTTGCAGTAAAATAATCGCGACTGCAAGAGGCACTCTCAATGTGAGAGGGTGGAATAACACTACTGAGGCTGAAGCCTGCACTGCCATTGCAGCTGCGACTACTGCTTGTACACAGTGGGGCAGGGATCATGCCACTGGGTCTAGCTGTGATGAATAGTAAGCTATGGGGCATTGTTTGTCCCCATGCTGCTGTGTTAACTCTGATGTCATATAACCCTGCTTACAATCTACAGTTTGGAAAAATCGTTTATGATAGTTTGGTAATCCTAAAACTAATGAGGATGCTATTAGTTGTTTCAATTTGCAGAAAGCTGATTCTGCTTCTGGTGTCCACTGTAACAAATCTTGTGCTGCCATAGGCTTCTTGAATATCAAGTTAGTCAGTGAAGCAGATTCCAAGGCATAGTTTGGAATCCAACTCCGACAAAAATTAGTAGTACCTAGGAAGGACATCATTTCCTTCTTGGTAGTTGGTTTGGGTGCTTGTAATATTGCTGTTTTTCTGTCTTCATCTAATATTCTGCCTTCTTTGGATATTACATATCACAGGTATTTGACCTGTTTTTTCCAAAGTTGCAGTTTATTTTTGTTTACCTTGTGTCCTTGAGAAGCTAGAAATTGTAGTAATGCTATGGTATCTTCTCTGCATTCTTGCTGGGTGGGGGCTGCCAGCAGAATGTCATCTACATAAAGTAAAATCTGTCTGCCTTTCAGTGGGATAAATCCCGCCAGGTTACTTGCCATTTCCTGTGCGAATATTGTTGGACTCTCACAATATCCCTGTGGTAGTCGCGTATATGTATACCTTTTCCCCTGAAATGTAAATGCAAACCAATGTTGGCTGTCAGGGTGTATCAGTATTGAGAAAAATGCATTGCTAATATCTACCACAGAAAAATACTTTTGTTGAGGTTTCAAATCATTTAATAAGGTGTGTGGATCCGGCTACGTAGGTGCCCTAGGTATAACTGCATCATTTACAGCTTGTAAATCTTGGACCATATGCCATTCTCCATTTGCTTTCCTAACAGGAAATAAGGGTGTATTACATGGTGAATCGGGAGATTCTATCAATACTCCTTCCTTAAGTAAGGCTGCTATTATAGGTTTGATTCCTACTTCTGCATCCTTTCTCAAGGGATACTGTCTCTTCTGAGGTCTAAATGCTGACTTTGGCATGATAGTGACTGGTCCTGCTGTACGAATAAGTCCTACGTCTGATTTTCCCATTGACCAGAGAGTCTCTGGTATGTCTCATAAGGCTTTTTCCTCTTCTTCTAGTAAGAGTGCTACTCAGCTGTCCTCACTTGCCTGCAAGTGTACAGCTGGGTGTGTCTGCGTTATCCAATTCAACTTCTGCTTTTGTACTCCCTGTTCTGAAAGTTCTAACTCTGTCTGTTTTTCCCACCTCGTGACTTTTTCTCCTAGGTCTGCCCACTTCACGTTTTTATCTTTAGTCAAACTTACATGTGGTAATCGATTAGATTTGTAAAGTGCTAGGAATTCCTGGGGCAATGAACAGCTTACTACACTGTTTCCTTCTGTGTCCCAGTACAGATTTCGTAACACTAATCTGTTAGCATGGTTTCTAAACAGTTCTTGCTCATATTCTTTATCAGGTCCTGGTTTGCTACAGTAATATAGAGTGCAATGCAACAAACGCTGTTTATCAGTGTCAAGGGAGGGGGATTTACTGATGGCTACATTCATCAGTTCTTCGGTTATTGCCCCTGGACCAGTCATAACCAAGTCCTGGCTGTACCAATAAAATGTTTCACCCTCCAGTCGCACTACAAAAGTATCCATTTGTCGCTGTGCTTCCATACCCTGCATAGTTGGAACTACTACTATGCCAAATATCTGCATTAGGTCTCTGCCCAAAAGATTCACTGGGCATTTTGCAGAAACAACAATTTTGCTTTTCTGGGTCACCCCTGAAACAGGGTCAGTTATTGCTATATTGTGGGAGAGTGGCTCCCGATACAGATGTCCATTAGCTGCTTTCACTAATATGTAGTCAGGTGATTCTGAATTTTCTGGTAGTTTGGAAGGATGTATCAGGGTCCGTGAAGCCCCTGAGTCACACAGGAATTTAACTTCCCTCCCCTCTACCAGAAGTGTTACTTCCGGTTTTGCGTCTGCTAAGTAGAGCTCTAGGCTCAATAATGGCAAGTCTAAAATTTCATTTTCTTCATTATCTGTGATTTCATGCACATCCTCTATTTCTTCTATCACATTCTCTACTCCTTCTATCACATTTGTACTTGTCTTTTCTTGATTATTCCTTTCCAGTGATTCTTGACTATCATATAGTCAGTCCTCACCCTCCTTGTCTTCTGTGGTTACCTTTTTATTTTGCCTGCAATCCCTTGCTAAATGTGCCTTTTTTCCACATTTAAAACATTCACCCCTTTTCTTTCTCTCTTCAAAGTCCGCTGATCGTTTATCAGATTGTTTGTTTCCCTGGGCATTTTTCTTACCCTTCTTCCCGGTCTGTACTACAAAGACTTCTGATCTGTCTTCTACTGCAAATACTTGAGTTTTCTTTTTCTTTTTGCTATTAAAACGCCTCTCGGCATGTCTTGCATATTCGAGTAATGACAGTAATCTACTTGTACGATGATCTACCATGTGCTTTGTAATAAAGCTGCTAATGGGTGCAGTACTGCCTTTCAAAAATGCATTCTTTAGCTGCTGCTCATATGGGGAATCATGTGTTTGGTCTTCAGGTACCTGCATTCCACAATGGTTATTAAAACACTCTAATAATCTGGCATAATATCTATCAACAGTTTCACCTTCTTGTTGTATGCATTGATTAATGCAAGTCCAGTCAGCCCTAGGCTTCCATTTCTCAGAGATTCGGTCTGTCAGACCTTTCACTCTGTTATCCAGTTCTGCGTTACTATGTGGGAGTGACCTATGTTCTGTGTCACGGGATTCCAGTTGCCAATGATCATGTGCCAATCTGGACCTACGATTTGTCTGACTACTTTCTCTACTTCCTCTACATTTAAATGGTAACTTAACCTCATGCCCTGTAAGTCTTCTAAAAATTTTCTAAAATTAACTTTCGGATGGGGAATTCCCTCTGTGGCTTTCCGGATGTCTTCCGGTGTCCACGGTCTATATACTAGAAGAGTTGGGTCCTGTCCTGCCTGTCCTGCCTGTGGATTTGGTACTTCTATAAGTGGACATATCTCTTCTTCACTCATAGCTTGTGAATTTTTATTTATTTCATACAATTCAATATCCCCTCTTACGTTGCGTGTTCGAGACCTAGTCTTGATAGGATCTCTGACAAACAGTTTTGGTTTTGCAGGAACAACTGGATATAATGGAGGTGGATCAGTTGTCCACTCGCTTCATATTCCGGTAAGAGAAGCGGAGGGGGCAGAGGGGCTGTTGCTATTACCAAGTTATTGTCTTCTTTATCTAAAAACATTGCTTTTGAATTGTTATTCTTTTGTTCCCTGCGATTTGCTTCCTCAAGCCACCTGTGTGCCTGAGGAACTCCTAATTGACGTTGCTTTTTTTATCTGACCTTTTGCATCCGTTTTAAGTTGTTTGACAAGTTTGATAAGTGAAGGTTTATCTAAATTACTATCAAATTTGTATTTATTAACCCATTTTGTATAGTACCTAACATTGTCAGCACGCTGTAATTGCATATATTTCGCGTCTTCGGTTAAAGGCGGGTCTCAGGAACTTTTTGTGCACTCATTTCCCATGTTATCTTAGCTAAGTTTGAAATTGTTACATAACCCTTTTTATCACGTGGTACCATGATTTAAACTTCTTCAAAGTCTATCTAGAATAACTGCCTACCTATCCTGTTTCCCTGATCTATGACAAGACAGCAATCTTTTTTGTCCCTGATTTACAACAAATCTCCAGACAAAAACAAATACTGTAACAAGTCCCTGATCTGAAACAAAAAAAAGGTAAAATCCTCCTTACCTGAGCCTCCGTGATTGATCTCTTCACCGGAACTGTTGACTCGTCCACCAATTGCAGATCAGAAACAGTGGCTGGCCTCTTTTGAACGACAATTCAGTTGGAGGTCTTTTCAAAGCAGAAGAATTGATGCGGCTTCTTCCCCGTACGGTTTCATGCCACTGGGCCCATCTAACCTGAGCTAGAGCGAGAGATGTTTCTGGCTCGAAGGACCAATCTGTCAAAGGAAAAATATAATTTAAAAATGATCAATGCACGGTAGGTTCAGGTTAAGGCACTTTAATCTTGCTGACGTAGCAGATCACAAGTTTTAACATCATCATTACATAGCAGCTGTTTATCCATAATTTTCTGCTTGCACTATCAATTTTATGAAAAACTTCCTAAGAAAAACAACGTGGCCTTGGTGACCACTGGTTAGATACAGTTTCCCACTATGTTATGTTTCTATTCAAGGTACTACAGCTAATTCGAGCACAAAGCAAGTACAGATTCTTCAAGCAGTCCTTTGTCTTATGTATCTATTATTCTTCCGCAGCTGTACATGTTCTCATAACACGAACAGAGCTAATTGTTCAAAATCATAACATTATAGAATATAGTATTGTTTCATTTATTACTTCCTGACCTAGCAGATAATCACCTGCTTCTCTGTACATTTCCAAAAGGCATAAACATGAATTTTGCTGTACTAGCAATTATTAGGTCAGGGGGCATCTTGCAAGTTTTCAGAAAGCATACTGCAGTTTCAAAAAGCATCTTATAATTTCACACAGATTTAAGCTGTATATAAAATAGAATGAAAACGTGTTAATTCTTTTAGCTTCTAATAAGCATTAGACATATACATAAATGCATATTTCTCTGACAGGTAGAGCAGATATTATTGAATTAGAAGTTGAAGATTCTTTAGATCTGGTCAGAAAATATATTCTTGTAATAGAAGATTCAATTATTAGAGGAACTGATACATTTGAAGAGAAGAGAACATCAGATAGTGTTATGCTTGTCAGGAGCACCAATAGAAGATATGAGACAAGCCTCACAATACATTTATGTAAGGAAGTGTGGATGTTGCTTTTTTTTTCATGTCAGTACAAATTATCTCATCCACAAGGACTCTTTTAGAAGGGAACTTACAGCCCTCTTAGATAACATAGCTAGTGCAGGAGCTAAAACTAAGATTTTTTGGGGTAAATACCTACATGAAATATGTCCCATTTAAAAAAATGTGTATAGCATCTGAGTGTAACTTTGGGTATACATTCAAATAGGATGACATGAACTTGTTAAGATCAGGGAAGAGAATTTTTGCAGCAGATGTTTTGCAATATTTCACAAACATGAGGCAGGATTTTTGTCAGGTTGAAAATTTAACAGTTCACAAATAACATTTGATGCATCTCTGATGGTTTTTAATGCTAGGAGAATTAATAATAAAGTTTTTTTTTTGGAAAAGCTGCTAAGTTCCCACAAGATTACAGTTGTTATTGTTTGTGCAACATGGTTAAAGAGCAATGCCTGGAAATCAGTTCTGTGAGGGTATAAATGTTTTTACAGTAACAGACATTCTAACAAAAAATCAAGTAGAGGTGTTGTGATAGGGATTAAAAATAGTTATGCCATATTTAAGAATAACAATTGCCTCAGATTGTAAAAAAAAAAAAACTACCAGAGAATACAGCATGCTGAACATTGTCTGTGTTACTAAAGAAATTACTGTTGATTCACGTCAAGTTTTACTTCTGTCCAGTACTCATGGGGTTATAAAGGTTAATTTGTTGCTAGATAAGTGTGCCAAACTGAAATCTACACGAATGCATAGAAGATTAATAACAGATTATATGGAAGCAAAACAGTCACTATATAAAATTAATTGGAGTGATGCGCTGAGTGCAAAAACTGCAGAAGAAATGCGGAATCTTTTGAAAGAGAAGTTGTTTGGTTGCAAAAAAATCAAAGAAATGTTTAACATCAGAATCTAGGCACACAAATTCAGAAGGATATAATTCCATAATGATGAGATACTTGATTAAGGTAAGAGACAAAAATATAGGAAATGGAAAAGAGGTTGAACTACAAGCTTGAAAAGCAAAATAAACAAGTTGGACAAACAAAGTAAGGGTACTGTGAGACAAGATCAATAAAAATTTGAAGAAAATTTATAAAACGATATTGAGCATAATAGGAAGCCATTTTATAGATATATAAGATGTGGAAGGAGTAAAGATATAGAAATTGATAAACTGTGTGTGATTTTAAAATTTATTTTTAGACATAACAGATTATAGATATGTTTACAAAATCTTTTTTTTTCTTTAAACACCATTATTGAATTGTCACGTGTGACATGAGCACATTTACATTTATATATAAGTAATCAAACTGTATTAACAAGTTAAAATTAACAAACATTCTGCTTCACATATACTGCCATATATCATACAACCTAAGCACCTTTTTTTAAACAAAAAACATCTTTATTAAACCATCAGTTACGACATAAGCAATCATACATATATATAAATGAAAATAAACCACACCAACACAATCCTAGTTGCAAGCATTTTACATCACAAGCCATGCTGACACACTCCCAGTTGCAAACATTATACATCACTTATAATCTACCCAATAGTTTTCAGTCAAACATTACATAGCTCATTTAAGCCCTGCCTTCTTTAAACGCCATTACTCCCCTGTATGTATTGTTCCCACAATTTCCATTTTTTCCTATGTAGTTTGCTCCCACCTTTTTCTAAAGATCACAATTCCAGTAGTTTGATCTTTCTTACTATATTTACTACTTCTAATACTGTTATACAAAACAGTTTGACATCCAAGTAACCTCAGATACTGAAATCAAATTAGATTATATTGAAAAAGAACTGCTCGAACTGGGTCCAATGAAAGTACAGGGATTAGACAGAATTAGTAACAATGACCTGAGAACACTTCAGCAAGAATTTACAGTACCGTTATATCTATTATTCACTAGGTCATATAAATATGGGGAGATTTCTCAAGATTGGAGACATGCACTTATTAAACCTGAATTTAAGGGAAAGGGGAGTAGGACAAACCAAGGATCATATAGACCCTTAAGTCTAATTTTGTGTTGTGGAAAAATGATGGAGAAAGTAATATTGGATAAGTTGATTTACTATCAAAATTGCGAATGGAAAAATAAATTCCATTCGAAACAGGAAAAACAACAAAAGTCAAAATCAATAACACGGCACAATGTCGAATCAGCTGAACGAATTCAGCAGATTCAACATTGTCACGGAACAGATCATGTGAAGTCTGTATAGGAGCTTAGGCAAGTTAAACTCCTATTTCCCACATCACATTGTCGCATGCACATCCCTGTGGGGGGCTGCACCCCCACACCCCCTGCTAACTATGTATTCCAACTCTGAGATCGCACTACAGTGAGGAACAGGATGACTTTCCCAAACCACACTGTACCATAATCTCTGTACAGTACTTTGAGTTCATATCAACGAATGCACAGTGCATTTATTGATATAAACTTTCAAACACGGAGAGGTTCAGCAAGATGGAATTTCAAACATCCATGTTTCGAGTTTTCCATCTGTATAGCATCTCTGTTCGCACCACATAAGTTACTGTCAGAACTGGAAAGGGTGGGACTTGAAACCATATCTCAGCATGCATATGTTGAAAATAGATGTATTGCCTCATCTAACATGGTGTTCTGTTTTAATATAACAGCAGTTATTATTAAAACATTGTGCTCTATTTATTTATTTATTTATTTATTTATTCCAGTTTGGTGACCGGGGAGGTCCACTGGACTCGAGAGCCCATTTTCAGTGGAGGCCCGGGGAGAAAAGCCCCACAATACAAACTTACATCACATAATGAATTACAAAGAAAAATATTTACATTACAATCAATAGGTAGTATGACAAAAACAAAAGGGAGAATTGCAGTCAAACAGGTATCATTCAATAAAGCAACAAAGATATTAAAGGATTGTCCAGGAGGATGGGAGGCACAGAGCATAATGGCTGGATGTTGAAATTAGTTACATTTATAATCTAGGTCTATGACAGAAGTTAGAAAGGTATGAAGGTTAGCCAGGAGAGAAGGAGGAGGGGAGCTTGGGAGGTATGGGATGAAGTGTGCAGTTATATTTTCTGTGAAGAAACAGGTAAGAATGAAGTTGTGTTCTGAAAGTGTTTAGGCTGTCACAGGTCCTCAGTGTAGAGGGCAGGGCATTCAATTTTTTAGCTAGGGAAAAGGAGAGTAGAAGCTGACCAGCTGGGCGCTTGGGTTTGTGGATGGTAATAAGGTTTTGGTGAGTAGATCTAAGGGGTCCGAGGGGGGTATATGGTTGTAGAGTATTAGATAGTGCGGGGCAGCTAGTAGGTTGAAGTAATAATTTGTGGGCTGTGACAATTTGGAGGAAGTCAAATTGATTGGGGAGTTCAAGCCAATTTAAAGTTTGTAGGGAGGTGCAGTGATGAGAGAAGGATTTTGCCTTGGTAGCGAATCTGGAGATTTTATTATAGCATGCTTCCAGTTTGGAGGTGAGGGTGGAAGATAAATTAGTAAGCAGAGGAGCGCCATAAAAAAGAGAGGAGATGAGATAGGTGGTGGCCAAAGTATGTCTAGTAGAGGGAGAGATGAAGTGGTTGTTTCTGTACAGTAGGCCGAGTTTTATGTGGGTTTTCTTGATATTAAGTTGGATGTGGGTATTGAATTTTAATTGTTCATCGATGGTGATCCCCAGGAGTTTGGCGGAGGGAACGATGTCAATGATGGAGTTATTAAGGCTGGTAATTTGAAATTAGTTTTTATCAGAGGGAGTGGATTTTGAGGGAATGAATAGAAGAATCTTAGTTTTGTTAGCGTTAAGTGAGAGGTGGTTTTGGTGCATCCATTTTTCAGTGGTTGAGAAGGCAATTAGAGACTGGAGTTATGTTAGGTTGGAGGCACAGCAGATCAAAGTAGAATCATCTGCGTATTGAACAATTTTGGTATTAGGAATGGCTTTGTGGAAATCATTAATGAAGATGTTAAATAGCAAAGGGCCACGTATGGAACCTTGGTGTACTCCTGTGGGGGTGGGAAGGAAGGTGGAGGAGGCTTAGCCCCATTTCACGGCTTGGGACCTGTCTGAACGATAGCTGGAGAACCAGGAAAGAGTTTTTTGGGAATTGTTGAGATTAGATAGATGGTTTAGCAGATGAGTGTGGAAGATGGTATCAAAAGCATTAGATAAATCTAGCAGAACAGACAAAACTATGTTACCAGAAACTCGAGCTGAATTGACAGAGTGCAAAAAGGAGAGAAGGGCTGTGTTGGTATTGTGTCCAGGGCGGAAGCCATGTTGGGTAGGAGAGAGCAGCTGGTGTTTGGTCAGGAATGGCATGAGCTGCAGGTGTATGCATTTTTCAAGAAGTTTAAGATGGGTGAGAGGATGGCTATAAGGTGGAAGTTGGAGAAGTTAGTTTTTCCACTCTTGTGGAGTTAAAGAATAAATGCAGAATGCCATAGTTTGGGGACATAGGACTCGAATAGTGAATTATTTATCAGGATGCTGATAGGGAGAGCAATACTGTCTGAGGCAATTTTTAAAAAGGAGGAGGGAATGTTGTCAGGGGCATTGGTGCAAGGTTTAAGTTTGGAGAGAAGGTTTTTTTATAAGGTAGGTGGATACAGGTTTAAATTCAAAAGTAGGGGGTGTGGGAAAAGTGGGGGGAAAAGCTTGGGTAGAGGGGGGTAGGAGGATGTTTTTGGGAAAGGTTTTGGTTAGTTCAGCAATAGAAGAGGTGAAGAAGTTGTTGAATAGTTTGGCAATTTCTTGGTCAGATTTGCTAGTATCAGGACAAGGGTTGTTTTTTTGTACCAGGCTTGAGAAGGGAATTAATAGAGTTCCAGAATTGTTTGGGTTTTTTTGCATGATTATTTGTAGATGGTTGTAGTAGGATTTTTTATCTTTAATAACTTGTTTTTTGGCTAGGTTTTGTAGCTGTTTGTATTTAAGTAAAAATACAGGCTGTTTATGATGGAGATAGCTTTTCCAGGATTTGTCTCTTTGTTGCATAATTTTCTTGGTTTCTTTGGTTAGCCAAGGGGCAGTCTTGGCTTTAACTCTTTTTGTTCTTATTGGAGCTAAGGAGTTTAGGACAGTTAGGAATGTAGAGTTGAAGACATCAACGGCTTCGTCTAGAGGTAGGGTTTTTAGTGGGTTCCAGTTAGTGAGCTTAAGGGAGTCAGAGAGGGTTGTGGGGTTAAAGTTAGTTAGGTTATGAGTATGTAAGAGTTGGTGGGAGTATGAGGAAGAGGATGTAGCTCTATGGGTAAAGGCAGGAAGGTGGTCTCCTAATGGGTCGGGATTGACACCAGATATTGCAGTTCTGTTAGGATGAGATACCAGGATCCAGTCTAGGATGGAGCCTGGGTGGTTGGTTTTGTTGGGCCTAGTAATGGAGTTAATGAGTTGAGTAAAGTTGAAGAGATTGATTGACATGGTGGGATTAGGGTCAATATTTACATCTCCCATAATGTAGGTTTCAAGTTTAATATTTGAGGAGGTCCAAGAGAGGATGTCTTCCAAGGTATTGGTGTTATTACCAGGAGGAATATAAAGGGAGATGATGCAAATACTTTTATGGTCATTTAATTTTAGAAGGCCAGTTACTAGTTCAGCATTATTAAAGGAAGGGATAGGATTCGGGAAGGGAGTGATGGATAAGTGGTTGGAGTAGATTAGAGCTACACCACCACCTCTTTTACTTAGGCGGTCAGATCGGAGAGATTGATATCCAGGGGGAAGGAATTCTGAGTCGGTTATGTATGGTTTTAACCAGGTTTCAGAGATGGCTACTATGTCAGGTGAATTATGGTTGAGCCAGGCTGGGATGAATGTCGCCTGCTAAGCAGAGCTTATAGAAGGTGAATAAGCTTCTTAGGATTGTATTTGGTTGGGAATGGATGGCAGGGGGTGGGTTTAGATTTGCAGAATTTAGTAGGGATTTGGTGTAATTTATATAGATTTTACTTCAGAATTTGACAGGCCATACACAAAACACTGATCAATAAATTAGAACAACTAGGTATTGATGTACTCTTGATGAGGCAGGTAGCTGCATGGATTACAAATAGGACATGGCAAGCAGCATATAGCAACTAGACAGGTGAAATTCTTGGTTACAGTCAGGGTGCCCCAAAGGGCTCTGTCCTAGACCCTTACTTGTTTAGATTGTATCTCTCAGATCTATCTTTTTCATCTGTGGTGTTCTATAGTCTGTCTGTAAATGACTTGAAATTGGGTAAACTGCTAACATGTGTTACAGATAGGGCATGTCTGCAAAAGAACTTGACTAAATTGACCATTTGGGCACAGGAGAATAATATGCTGATAAATACATCAAAAACTAAGCATATGAAATTTGGGAAATTGAAAGGTGAAAAATTTAATACAGCACGCAGTGACTGAAAATGTAGACTCATTTAAGGACCTGGGTATATGGGTAGATTCAGCTATGAGTTTTTCTAATCATATCAACCAATTGGATAATGATAGTTATAGAACTATAGGTTGTATAAAAACATTTATAAAGTCTAGGAACTCAGAAATGATGAAGTGGTTGTTAGTTACATTGCACCCAAACTTGAGTATGGAATAACAATATGGAAACCTTATACGAAAAAAATGCATGAGTAAACTGGAAAGAGTACAGTGGAACTATTCCAAGGGCATCCATGGATCTGAACATTTAAGTTAAGAATGACTAAAATATCTGAACTTGTACACTGTCTCAAATTTATATGAGAAGATCTTATTCAGGTATACAGAGCACCTAGCAAAACAAAGGAATTAGGCCACAGTTTAAACTTTACAGCACATGCCTCATATAATTTGCCTTCTATAACCTGCTAAGCCACTAGTGTTCCCGTATCGTACCTAATTTTTTGTATGAATGCTATGAAGGTAAATCTGTAGCAATTACATTAAACTATCCTGGCAAATATCTGACAGAAAAAGACCTACTTATTCTAAAACTACACAGCGCCGACTGCCACAGCAACTTCTGCATCCTCTCTGATATTTACACCTTCATGTTGAGAGCTGCCAATATTGCTTGATTATCTGTATTTGCTCTCAAAACCTTTGGGACTAACCAAACAGGTATCAAGTCCAAACCTGTGACAGCCCGATCCTGCTCTTCATTGTCAGATCTTAACTCCCCAATACCAGATTCATCCAGTCATGACTAACTTCATGAATCCCAATACGACCATTTATTGATGAAGTGAGCTATCTAATCCTTGGTCCTGTTCATAGTTCTGCCTTTATACTAGCCATAGGACATTTGTACTAGTTAACACAAAATAAAGGCAATATTAATAAAACTGAATTCTGCAGCACTGAAATATATATAATCCTTTTGCTGGGAGTGTCCTTTCTTTCCATATGACACTTTAGTCTTTCATTTTGCATCTTAATTTTTGCTCCTTCTCAAGGCCCCTTTAAGCCACATATTAATAGCTTTGAATTTGTTTTTCATTCTTTATTATCTCATATTATTGCTATATATTATTATTTTGAAGGATTGTAATTCACACGTATGGCAATCCATAACTCTAACAACTTGGCAGGAGATTCTTTACAAGCAAATACTATTGACAAATAATGGAAAGAAATCCCTATAGCCATCAGAACAATATCAGATCTCAACTCCCTCACGTCAGCACTCAAGATGCAGTTATTAAACAAATAGCTTTCCTCTTGCACCTCTCCAGGGTCATTTTCACCTCCCATACCCACAAGTTTCCTTCCTTAGGTCATTACTTTTCTATTTTTATCCTTGTACCTCTAAAACTGTATATTACAATCTAATTTTCCTTTACTATCACCCTGTCATTAGCTGCACTATGTCTATCTCCCAATGCATTTTCCTCAACTCACAGAAATCTCTCTATGCTATCTTATGTTGTCTTTCCCATTCTAAAGTCTCCTTTCTCTTACATTAAACACTAGTTAACCCTACATCACACCCTATCTATTTCATAACTCTCTCCAACACCTTAATCCTCACTGTCCCTGCTTTCTACAATTATGACACCAATGCATCTTCTATCTTTTCAGTAGTGTATTCCATTTGGATTTTATTGTCAGCATTTTTAAATAACTTTGTGCCATATGATATAATATATTTTGAATAGAGTTACTAGTTGTATAATCACATTTACATCTTAGTAATCTATCTAAAACATTTACAATTACTATCTTATGTGAAGCTTTCTCCCCCAGCCACCCCTTAAAAGGGATGATTCCAACCCAGTTAAACTGTACAGGTAAACAAAAACAATAAATAAAAACGAAGGGCTTGATTTTGGCTATGTGACTTTGCTGGAGCCAGCCACAGATGAAATACAGTCCTAGGCGATTTACTTCATGCCCCCCCCCCCCCCTACTGCCTACTGGATTACCCTCCTTCATCCACAGTCCTTTTCCTCCCATCCTGGACTCCCAACACCATTCAGACAAATTACATATTTTATGATTTTTCTCACTTAGTGGAAGTTCTCTTCTTTTTTTTCCTCAATCCTTTTAACACATATTAACTGACCAAGACTGAACTATAATAACTGTCCTGAGCAAAAATCAAGAACAAGAAAAGAAATCCAGTCTTACTTTATTTCCTGCAAGGAAGAACCAAAATTTGCCTAATGCCTAATGTTCAAAACACACAAAACAGCAGTTCCTAATAAAGTGGGGAGACAAGAATATGTAAATCATATCCAGGAATAATGCTTGCCTCCCAACAGAAAAAAAAAGGAAGTGACCTTCTTTCTACTCCTCTGGTGTTAGATAGGAATGAAAATGAAAACAAGTGGCTGTGACTATATACCTTACGATGTTATTGTGCTATTATACACAGAATGACTCCTGAAATCTGTCCCAAAAAGACAGTCACCTCCTGTGTACCCATTGGGCATTACAGTGGTGCAAAAGTGAAAGAACAAATTGCTGCAATAATATATTCCAACTAGTTGCTGTCAGACATATAAACACAGCATACAGTACTTTCTTACCCTACCCTCAAAAATCGCCACTTATATATATGTATGATGTTTGAAAGCTTATCGTTGCCTAATTCAACATAGCTGATGGTTGTTACCGTCTGTTTTATCCTCATTTCTGGTGTTGTTTATCATTTGATGTTCGAGTATGTTTGAAAGCGTGTCAAGTGAAAGAATATTGTTGATAGTAACATATTCTAAATTGCTAATCCTAATCAGACAAATGCCTGCGCACATCTCTAAGATCTGAGAGTGAAAGTTAAAGAAAGAATAATCACAGTCCATAGCCACAATAAAAGCTATATTATACAATGACTCCGTATTACTATTCGAAAATGTGCACGCTGATTGGCCCAGCCCAACCAGTGTCCCTATTGTAAATCCCACAATATACCAACGGAAAAAGGTCTGGTCACCCAGACTTTTTTCCATTGGTATAAAGTGCCCCAAAACCTTTTTTTTTTTACAATTAAAAAAAGAGAGAGAAAACGGAGCAACAGAGACTTTCTTTTCTCTGTTGCTTCCTTTTCAAAGCATTGATGTACTGGGTATGCATGGGAACGGAAGTCCCATACGCATACGCAGTACATCAAAATGAAGAAGCAGTATACCACAACCAGTGGAAGAACAGTAATCTGCCGTTATACGAAGACATTATTTAAGAAACGTAAGTATTTTTTTGCTTAAATAATGTCATTGTATAATAGCAATAACCGACTCTGTGGTTGTGGTATATTGAAGATTTACCCACAGTTGCCTTTGTTTAATCATTTGCCCTCGTGAGTAAACCACACCAACCGTGTGTAAATCTTCAATATACCACACCACTTTGTTGGTTATTGCTTTAGCAGTCATGTATGATAATGTCTGAGGGTTGATTATAAGGTAGATTAAAAAAAATGACCTTCTGTGCAAATCTTTGAGCAGGGCTATTTATGCTATGTGGGGTAAAGGGCAGAGATTGATGATAGGTCAATCCTACTAAGCCAGTGTCAAAATCCCCTTATGCTAGCAGGGATCTTACAGTTGCTACACCCCCGACAGCTCTGAGGGTCTTGACATTTTGTAAATTTATTTTTATTATTTTATTTTACATTTATTTACTGGGAATGTCCGGCTGGACACATGTCCTTTTTTAGTGGAGGCCCTGGGAGAAAAGCTCCACATTGAACATACAGTAACAACAATTCAGTAGTATACATCATAGAAGAAGAAAAAATACTAGTTTAAATTAAATTAGATAATGCACAATACGTTTTAGACATTTGATGGGTAGTCACAGCATTAAACAGTTAAGTATAAAAAGTCATAAAACATTTTTGTTCTTTAAATAGAGAAATCAAATGACATTCCAATTTTAAGTATTTTACAACTGGATTATTATGTGAGGTCAAGATATTTTGTCACCTTGACTGAGTAGTGGTACTGATGTAATGATTAGTATGCAGTGAGGCTTTGGAAAATTAGAATAGAGGGAGTTGTAGTTAGAAAGTGAAACTAAGCTGTAGTATGGTCAGAGAGAGCTGTTAGGAGTAGAGCAACCACATAACCTGTGTTGAAGAGGTGGGTTTTTGGTGTTGTTTTACACTGGGCTAGTGATGCAGTCTTTGTAATGTTTAGCAGTAGTTTATTCCAGATTTTACCTATATAATTTGAGAAGAGGGAATCACCTGCTTGATTATTGGATGCATTAATTTTTATCTATTGTTTAGTAGTGGACTGTAAGGGTCTGTTAGTGGTATATGGTTGAAGTACTATTTGCTGGGCAAGTGTTTTCTCTGGTTCATGGAGGATTTTATGGGCCATGATTAACTTGAGTCCTATACAATGGAGAGTAGTACTAGGTATGTTTTTAGCATATTTGACAATCTTATTACAACAGGATTCAAGTTTTGCTAGCTCAGATTTTTTTAGATTTCTGAGTAAGGGAGCTGTGTACAGAAGTGTAGAGATTAAGTGAGTTTGGGCAATGGTTGTCTCAGTATTTTCATTTGAGAAATGTGAATATCAAATTTTAGTTTGAATCAATTTCGACACCTAAGAGTTTGGTGTGAGGTGATGGGGATATGATGGTATTATTTAGTTATGCTAAGTTGAAAGTGTTAGTGGGTGAGACTGATTTATGGGATGAAAGATCATAAGTTTGTTTTTTGGGGGGTTTAATATTAGTTGAACATTTCTGAGCCAGGCTTGACTGCTAGAAAGGATTCTTGTGTTAGTTTTTGAAGGTCTAGTAATGGACCTTGAGGGACTCCTAAGGTCACTGGCAGTAGGGGGTGATAAAGTCTGTTGCCAAGAAACTGCTTGCTGGCATCCAGTAAGGCAATCCTGGACCCAAGCAAGGGTAGAATGACAAATGTTTAGTTTTGAGAGGGCATTCAGAAGTTTAGTATGAGAAACCATATCAAAGGCTTTTGATAGGTCAAGGAAGACAGAGGATACAGAATAATTGTTGTTTCTGTGATCGTTGATGGTATTAGTAAATGACATTAGAGCAGTTGATGTGCTATGAAATGATCAAAAGCTGTGCTGAGTGTTTGTTAGATCTTTGTTAGTATGTAGATAATCAGTAACTTGCATGTGAATGACTCTCTACCTCTTTAGACAGAGGTGATAGTACTGAGATTCGGAGGTAATTAGGCAGATCTGTTGAAGAGCCACCTTTGTGTAGAGGTATTACGTATGAGGTTTTCCAAATGAGAATGACTGGTTGTTCAGCTATGGATTTATCGATAAGAATTGATATAGGATGAGCTATTCCATCTGCTGTTAGTTTTAGGAACTCAGCAGGTATGTTGTCTGCAGTTACTGTAGTGGGTTTCCGCTTTTTGAGCATTTTTTTGACTGGGTCAGTGGCTACAGGTTGCAGAGAGAAGGATGATGTAATATTGGGAGAGGAAGTGACAGTTTTGATAGGTGAGGGGGTTTGATTGTTGGACGGTGCTCAGATGGTTTCAGTGAAGTATTTATTAAATATTGTGGTGATACTGTCTGAGTTATCTGTAGTGGTAGGGGAGGGTGTACAGATTTTCCCTGGTTGAAGAATATTATTCATTGCTGCCCACAATTTTTGTGGATTATTATAGTGCTTTGATTAGATTTCAGAGTAGGAATTTATTTTGTCTAGTTTAATTTGCCTCTTTGCTTTATTTCTAAGTTCTTGCTAGGTTTGTAGAGTGGGTTTGGACCTTGTTTTATTCCAAGCTGCCCAGGCCTTGTCTCTAGATTAAGTAGTGAGTGAATTTCTTTTTTAACCATGGGGCACAGTTAGATTTAATATATATGTAGCTGGTGGGGGCCTGAGAGTTTAGGACAGATAGGAAGTTGGAGTTGAAGTAGTCAATAGTTTCTTGCAGGGGTAGCAGTTTCAGTGGTGCCCAGAGACACCTTTGTGTAGAGAGTGTTTGAGAATATCTCCAAGGTTATTGGGGTTCAGGTATTTTTTTCTTTTGTATTTTTTAAGTATGGTTTGTTTTGATGGGTTGGTTCGTTTTCTAATTAAATAGGTAGGGAAGTGATCACTATGATTATCTGGTAGACAGCCAGAGTAGGAATACAAGGCTGGCCTATTTGTTACTATCCAGTCTAGAGTGGAGTGTTTGTTAGATGGCTTATTAAACCTAGTGGGTGACTGGATGAGTTGGGTGAAGCCGTGCAGATTGATGCAATGTTTGAGGTTTGGGGAGTTGCAGTCTAACGGATCTACATTGAAGTTGCCCATAAGGAATGATTGTTTCCTGAGGTAATGTTTTACTGCTCCAGTGTAATACATTTTATAGTGTTTGGATATTATCCCCTGGTGGCATATAGATACCGAATCTATATAAATATATTTCTTGGGGTTAATGTTTAGTTTGGCAAACACTACTTCAGCATTATTAAGGTTCAGCGTTTTTTCATTTAATGGTTCTATAGACAGGTGGTTTTTAAAGAGTAGTGAATTACCTCCTCCTCTTTTACTTAATTGGTCAGTACATATGATAGTAAATCCTGGTGGTAGTATTTCATTGCTGGGGATCGGAGGTTTTAGCCAGGTTTCTGTGAGAAGTACAATATCAGGGGTGTAAAGGGAGATGTTAGCATGCAACCTGTGGATTTTATTGTTGACACTCCTTTTATTAATATTTAATAGAAGAATATCAGATTTGTCCCTAGGAGGGATGACTGTTGCTTGTATGTTATTTTGTGAGGTTGAGTTATGTAGTTCACAGGCTGAGCTAGGGTTTAGGTGTATGTCCCCACTAAGATTTAGTTTGGATGCCAGGTTGACTAAGGTTTTCAAGAGTTTGACTATGTGTTTGTCATATTTCTGAGAGATGCTAGGTATGTTTGGGTGAGGAGCAAGGGAAAATTGTGTTGGTATATGTTGAGTTACTGAAGGTAGAGCTACATATGGGAAAGTTTACTAACATGAGTGTTAGGGGTTAACTATCAGAGGTGGCATGGGAAGGGGAAGGTTTGTATACTGTGCTATGGTAAGAGGTATTATGTGCTGCTAATGATAACAAAATCAGAGTGCTAGACAGTAGGTTCAACTGGGTCTTGTACTTTGCAAAGATTGGAATATTTTGGTTTTGTTTGATATATGGGCTTTTAATGATAGGCATTGTACCTAACTTGGTTTAGGTAAGGGTGTGTGGTAGGGGTGTAGGGGAGTAGTTCTGAGGTGGAGAGTAGCAGGTGTAGTGTTTTGATTGGATGATTTGTTATGGGGTGTGGCTGAAGTATAAGTCTAAGGAAAGTGGGGGTGGGTGGAAATGAGGTTAGGGTAGGGAAGTGGACTGAGCCAAGTGAAGCAAGGCCTTGGCCTCATTTATAGCATTACAAAAACAATCAGTAAGGTAGGCTATGATAGATAACAGAAAGTTTGCAGAGTATAAGGAAAGAAGAGGAGTCTATGCAGGCTATCTGAGAGGTTTTCACCAAGTTTGCAGTGGAAGAAGAATATTTAAGGAAGCAGTACAGGCTTAGAAGGGAAAGAGATACAGACTAGAAAGTTTGGGAGAATAAGGAAGTTAGCAGCCTAATATTTGTAGGTAGGGTGCATGCGAGAACTAAACGAATAAGGACCTGCTTTGTGCTACGTATGGGCAGATGCTAGATGGAATATCTATTCCTAGGGATGGAAAAAAATGAGAGATAAAAGGAGTGAGAACTGTATCTCAGAGGACAACTCAGTTATAACGGACCTAATAATGGGGGAGGGTACAAGGAAACACCCTGCTGATGCCGACCAATGCAGTGTGCTCTCCAGGAAACAGAAAAGTAACTAGTAAACAACTTAAATAATTAATAAACAACATTAATGACTTACATTTACAAATGATTAACTGTTCATTTTGTTACTTCTGGCTAAAAAATGTATGTGTGTGCCCCCCAATGTTATCAATCACCACAAATAAAATTGGTGTTATTTTTTCACACAGGCATACATATGTTAATACCACATAATACTCTTTATCAGTTACTTCCAGCTGACGTTTGGTTTTGCAAAAAAGTGACAGCCCCTGCTCTTGGTCACTAAGAGGCGAATGTCTCATCCATGTTGTTCTAACTAACTGCATTGGTACAGGTACCCCAAAATACATTTGCATCGCACCACTCTGTCTGCTGCTGAATACTTTACTGATATCTTGGAGGTATACTTAGCAGATCAACATTAAATAATATTTTCATATCAAAACAGCATTTCACAACAAAACATCATTGTATAGCTTTTTAGCATCCACTGTGTCACAATGACCCTCTCCCACTATAAAAATTACAATTTTCATAGTGCTTAGGATTCACCATGGGACCCCCCCTATAATCTAATAATATCGGTGTCCATGTTACCTGGCTTAAAAATCCCTTGTCAGATCTAGGGTGGTCACAAACCCTGCTTTGTCTTATCTGCAAACTAAGTAGCATCTTTGGATAGCTCAGTTTTTTTTTCAGAAATCATTACAAAATTTTCTGGAGCTGTGGCTTAGAGACCAAGAAACTGAAAATGGTCTTTTCAATTTGGTTCTTAACAACTCTCAGCTTAGGTCTCTTTCTGACTTCTTCACAGGTTCATAGGTAAATGCTAGGCTAGCTGCCTTTATCAGCTATTTAAGTCTAAACAATTTCCCTTTTTATGCTGGAAATAACCTCTCTATTTGGTTAGAGATTGTTCTTACCTTCTGATGGTTCATAATTATATGTTACCTCTAATGAGAATAACTGGGATCATACCATAAATAATTTAAGGGGACGCATGCATGGAATAAAACATTTAGGAGCTGCAACAGTACATTCATAGTACAGAGGGTAGTCCTGAGTAAATCTTCTGTTTCCCATCCATAGATTTAAGTCATTGTTGAATATGTATAGGGATACATTTTGTTTTATGTGAGTGGGGGGGGGGAGTTGTTCCAGAACAGCAGTATCTTCTGCAAGATATACTTGTCCCTCCAAACCTTTCTGTTGATGTTGCAGAAGAGATTTAAATCCCTAGACCAGGTATTTCTGATGTAATTTGGCTTTCTAATGTGCAGTAACTAGCAGTATTGGGTGGGAGGATGCTTGTATGCCAGACACAGATCACCTCTTAGCAGCCTCCAGGATACCTAGTATAGTGACAGAACTTTGAGCTGGTCCATGTAGGGCACATTGTTTAGGTCTTGTATCCTTTTAGTAAGGTATCTCTGTGGGTGTTCCAGTTGTTGCATGTGTTTGGACGGATACATGCCAGAAGAGGCATTATATTCAATGATTGGCCAAATGAGGAGTGAGTTAGGGGGGCAATGATATCTCTAGATCTAGACGCAATACCTTCGTTTATAAACTGTGCAATATAGATGGACTTACAATAATGGACACATGTTCGATAATGGACACGTTTGGCAAATGTCAGGTCTTCATGCATTGCTTTTCTCAGGAAATGTGATACGATACAGCATTTTTGTTTACATCTCCTTGGACACAGTTTCAATATGATGTGAAATTAAATATTTTCTGTACAATAGGTTCAAAAATTTCTTTCACTTCTTGTCTCTTAGCCTTAGACAAAGTTTTGTCCATTTAAAAAGGATGGAAAAAATTCCCTAATACATTATCTCTCAGCTCTCAAGCTGACTACAGAAGCTCCAGCTTTCTCTTTGTTTTAACATATTTATAGGGTACATCTGTTCTAGTCACCTCTTTCTAATTTGTCTTATTTTGCAGTTCACTATATTTATTTTCTCTATCACCACAAAGGATCTTTGCCATCTAATAGGGGGGGTTTAATCTCAACAATGGAGATTAACATTAACAAGAGTCTGAAGTTCCTGTTATACACCTTCCATTGCATCTGTTATGCCCTTTTTATATGTTCCTTATCTGTTGGTGTAAACTATCTTCAAAGTTTGGGAAGTGTGATAATTATACTTTTAAATGTTTACTTTCCTTCTTCCCAAGTCTTCTTTATTACATCCAACAAGCCTCAGTGACATTTCTTGTACAGTAACTCAAGTGAGCAAATCCAAGTTTAGGGTATGTCTGTTATAGCAAAAAGGTAGGGGTGTAACTGACACCATTTTATACTTACTTGTTCTGTGACCTTTTGTATCATAAACTTCAGAGTTTTATTGAAGTGCTCCAATAGCCTATCAGAGAATACTATACTGAAGTTCTTAACAGCTGTACTTAAAAAAAAAATGGTAAACTGGTGCAAGACCATGGACATAAATGGCGTCCCTTGTCTGTTAATATTTCTCTGGCTATCCCTACCCTGGAGAAAAATTACAATAGCTGTTTGGCTATTGATGCATCCCTAGCATTTTACAATACTGCTGAATCAGGAAACTCGGAAGCACAGTCAGTATTTACTAAAATGTATTGGTAGCAAAGGTTGGTCTCTACAAATGAACCAAGAAAATCTGACTAGAATAATACTCAACAGTATCACTGACAGTTTTTTTTCTTTGACATCCTGGCCATAATACACAGGAATTCTCAATGTTTTTCATTACAACACCAAGCTAATAAATCGCGGCTAAAAATCTAAGTTTGTATTTTTTCATCCTTGAGTGTCCCCCCTAGAATTTGACTGTGTGCAGGATCATCACAAGTGTTCGAAAAGTTTTCAGAGATAACACTTTTTATTCATTTTATTTCACATTTTGGTTACTGGGGTAGAGCACTGGTCACATTTGAAGAGGCACGTCTCCTCTTTCTTTAATTACCACACATAGTGTGTCATTCTTGAACTCATCATATCAGCATGTGATGAGCTTCCCTGCTCATCACTCTCACCGCCTACTGTAGCTGCATATTCACTGTCGCTCATCTTGTATACTTAAAATAAGATGACGAGGCTTGGGTTTTTAAATAGTTTATTATACACAAACACATCTGGAGGACTGGAACATTAAACTTGAACTGACTGACTGCTACACACATACATGCTTTCACTCTGGCTGCTCACTCAAAATGTCCCTCTTGCTTGCACATGCTCAGTACTTATATGCATGCGCCCACTGACTGGAATGGTTCTTAATGGAAAACACACACTCTGATCTACATCCTCCCCCTTTGACTAATCTGTCTTGCAATCAAAAAATGACAATTGAATAGGCATGCAAATTATACAAACATATATGAACAAGAACAATCATGACCAGGTTGCCGTGTATCTAGGATTAGGTATTAAGATACAGTGTGACTTCAAAATATAATAATCAGAACTGAGTTTAGCAAAGGGGACAGTGACTGGGAAATGTTTTACTTCAGGATTTTGAGGGATACTTTCAGGAACAGGAACAGATGATGAAATGTTCTCTGGGACAGGAACACTGGAGAAATCACTCTGAGAATTAGAGTCGCCATTTCAGGTAAGATGTTGTAACACTGGCTCGGACACTGGTAATAAATGTTTCCAATTCCACCTAAATTTCATCCCTTGTGATTCAGCAATTTAAGATCTCGATTCTTCACACAAATATTTCACAAGTCCAATCCAATCAAATCCATTTGCTGTCTGCATCCTCACCATTTCTCCCTCTTTTAATGAGTTCAGATGTTTGCTGGTTTTGTCATAGTAGGACTTTTGGGACAAATGCTTTTTCAGAAGTTGAGCTTTTACTGCTTTGTTGTTTTAACACATGGAACCAACAAATTCTTACTGACTGGTAGTGGGGTTCTGGTTTGTCTCGACATAAGTCTGAGCAGATGAACCAAGTAAATTATCATGAGGAATGTTCCAGAGATTAAACAAATTTAGGAAAACATCAGTATTGTCTCATTTGGATTTCTCTAGCAGCTGTTTTGCACTTTGAACTGCATGTTCAGCCAAGCCATTTCATTGTAGGTATTCAGGACTACCAGTAACATGAACAAAGTCCCATGATTCAGCAAATATTTTGAACTGCTGACTTGTAAACTGTGCACCATTGTCAGAAATGACTTTGTGCGGACTACCATGGACAGAAAAATGTCTCTAACTTTGTAATGACAGTACTGGATGTTGGGTTAGGAAGTAGGTCAATCTAGAATCAATATGAATAAGAGTCTCCTAATACCAAGTAATATTGACCATTCCACTCGAAGATATCTGTGGCTACTGTCAACCAAGGTAGTTCAGGAATCTGGCTTTAACTGAAGTGGTTCTTTTTGTTGATGAGGTTTAGTACTATTACAAACAGAACAAGAAGAGGGAACACTCAATATCTTTTGACATAGAAGGCCAAAATACTACACCTCTTGCCCTTCTTTTGGTAGAATGAGTTCCTTGGTGGTCATGATGCAAGATCTTAATATAATCTTGTTGCAAGTATTTTGGAACAATCACTTTTGCACCTTTCATGATGATACCATCCTCCATCTGTAAGGAAAATACTGCTGAATATCTATTGGTAAACAAGGTTGCTTTGACAGCCATCCTCGACTGATAAAGTGGTTCAGCTTCTGGAGAATTGGATCTGAAGCTGTGTGACTTCTAAACTCATCAGGACATGTGGAAGAAACATTTCTCACATCCATGACTTTAAAATCAGGTTTCTCTTTGTCATGTTGTTCAGTGTTTTTTTCTGGGTGATTGGGATAAAGTATCAGCAAGATGAAGAAATTTGCCTTTTGTGTAAACAAAATTGAAATTGTACCTTTGCAATTTGGGCATCATATGTTGCAATCTAGCAGGAGCTGTGTGCATTGACTTTTTCAAAATAGTAACCATAGGTTGGTGGTCAGTCTCGATTTGAATAGCTCGGCCATAAATATAATCATGGCATGGAACTTCAAACATGCATCACAGTTGCCAAAAGCTCTTTTTCTAGTTGCACATACTGCATCTTGGTTTGGGTGAGTTCTCAATGCAGAGGTTACTGGTCTAGTCTACCCTCTTGAAGAATAACTGCACCAAGACCAAAGTCTAATGCATCACAGGAAAGAGTTACTGGTTTTGAACATCATAGTATCTTAAAGTGAGTGGACTGGCAATTTTCTGTTTCAGGACATCAAATGTGCTTTGTTGTTGTTCTGACCAGGACCAGGTTACATCTATGCATGTCATCTCTCTTAATGGTGCTGAAAGGTGACTTAAATCTGGAATAAACTTGTCCAAATAGTTGACTATGCCAAGAAAACTTTGTAAGACTTGGACATTGTCTGGAGCTGGCATCCCAAGAATTGCTGTTTGATTGAAAGGAACTGGATGTAAGCCTGAACTGGTAAACAAATGACCCACATAAGTAACTTATTGTAGCCTGAATCTACATTTCTGAGGATTCAGCTTAAGATTCACTTCATGAGCATGTTCTAGAACTTTTCTGAGGTTTCTATCATGTTCGAGTTCACCATTACCTCTACAAGAATATCATCTATTATTACAGCATATGGATAGCCAGAAAAAAAATTATTCCATCACACATTGAAAGACTTCACTGGCAGAATTTATTCCAAATGGGATTCTCAAAAATATGTGTCTTCCAAATGGTGTACTGAAAGTGGTTAGCAAGGAAGGTTTTCTATCAAGCAAAATTTGCCAAAATGAACTTTTTGCATCCAAGACAGAAAACAACTGTGGCATTTGGCATGAGTACAGCAAATTCTTAGAATTTACTCATTTGAAGTTGAGGTTGTTTTAGTGATTTGTTCAAATCTCTTAGATCAATACATATTCTAATATCATCTGAGCTTTTCTTATGATCTACAACCATGGAAGATACACATTCAGTTGGTTCTTCTACTGCACAAATTACTCCTAGATGCACTATTCTGTCTAAATCAGCCTTGACTCTGTTCTGCATGGCTACTGTAACTTTCCAAGCTGGTCTGATGACTGGGCTTACCTCGTGGTCTAATTTCATGGAGTACACAATAGGGAGTTTGTCTAGTTTGCCTTCAAAAATATCAGCATACTCAGAAAAAATAGTTTGGGCAAAATCTGAGCTGTTATCATTCATGCTTACATGGTGGACTTCTTTATTAAATGAAAGCAGTCCCATTTTCAAACTGAGGCCTAAGAATGACTGCCCATGTCTCTTAACTACATAATATTGCAAGTCTTAGCTGTTCCTAGCAGAGTAACATGAAAGCACTACTGAGCCTTCAGTATGAATCTCTTCACCACCATAAGCAACAAGCTTCATACACTTTGCCAGATTAAGTTGTTCTCCAGCTCTTACTCTAGCAAACGTTTATGCTGAGATAACATTGCACTTTGAACCAATATCGACTTTGAGCTCTACAGGTCACCCACTGAGCTGAATAATACAAAATATTTTGTTTTTTGCCAACAAATCTACTACATTGACCATTTCACCAAGCACAATCATACCATCAACATAAAAAGTAAGGTCACAGCTTTCTAAATGATCAGTTTGCCTCTTTGTATGCTCTTTCTTAATAAAAGAATGTGCCTCTTTAGATTCTCAAAGCCTTTTTGAAATTATTCCACTTTTTACATGTGTGGCACTGCCGACCAAAAGCTAAGCACTTCTCTTGTTGGGCTCGTGGTTTCCACCGCAATTTCTTGAGTTGACCATAAGGCTTGCCACAGGCTTTGCTGAGTCACCCCCCTCTGCTTTGCTGACTGTGCCCTGGGTTTTACTGAAGCTCCTCTGGGTTTCATAGAAACCCTGCCCTTAGGCCTGTATCTTTTAACCTCGTGCCGCATACTATCAACATTAGTACTGGAAGGTACTGCAAGTATGCTTTTCTAATTTGTAAGCATATTTGTGTGCTTTTCTGTGAGCTCATATATCTGACTAATCTCTGTGGCTTTCTTCAATGTTAAATCACTGTTTTAAAGCAAAACCTTACTCACTGCATCATCATTAATACCACACACAAGCCTGTCATTTATTAACTCATCTCTCAAATCACCAAATCTGTATGTTTTTGCCTAATTTCTCAAGTCAGTTATATATGCTGCAAAAGTTTCACCAATTTTTTTAATCTCTTGTGTAAAATAAGTGCCTTACCATTGTAATATTTGTTTTGGGATTGCACATTTCTCTAAATTTACATTTTAAGTATTCAGGGTCTTCCAGAGTTTCAGCCAGTACCACAATATGGCAGTACTCCCCCTCCCCTGCATACACAACAGATGCATACACAAATGAACGCTCCCCTTTCAGTGGCTTCTGAACCAGCTAAATTAAGCAGAATAAATGCCTTTGTACATGCTTATTTGTCAGAAAAAGCAGCCTGTGTGAAAATATCATGTTCTTGCTCAAACACGCTCCAATTTTCTGCAACATTATTATCAAACACGAGCACTGGGTCTGCGAAATCCCGCTGTAATGCCAACAAATTGCTTTTAGACAGTGCAAATTTGGCCCTTGCAATTATGTTCAAACATACACACACCAGGTACTTGTAATAATATTCAAATGCACAATAATCTCTTTGAAATGACTGTATTTTGCAAAATAACTGTACTGTAATACTGCACGCACTTGCCAACACTTTACACACTTCGGATATTTCCAATAGCTTTAGTTAATGCAAAAAAGTAGCACATAGCAAAAAAATTTGGTCATTTTCCCTTTGTATACATTTTACATGATTCAGAAGTTATTTTGAATCTTTTCATAAGTATTTCAAATATTTTTATCACTATGTCATAGTTTCAAACATTTCATTTAATTACAAATTCATTCTGAGTGTTTTGAATGCTTTGTTTTATATCCGTTGTGTAAATAATTATTTAAGAGAGTTTTAGTACATGGAAATTTGTTTCTGACCTGTTTGTGAGTCATTTGTGCTTCAGATGATCCACTTCTATATATTCCTCCTTTACTGACTGTACACATTGTGGTTTTAACTTTGGATTCCATTCTCTCACCATGTCACTCGTCTTGTGTATTCAAATAAGACAATGAGGCTTGGGTGTTCATTTAAGTAGTTTATTACAGACAAACACTTCTGGCTACAGGACTGGAACATTAAACTTGAACTAACTCTCTGACTGCTACAAACATACATACTTTTACTCTGGTTGCTCACTCAAAATGGCACTCTTGTTTGCACATGCTCAGTACTTATATGCACATGCCAATGACCGGAATGGTTCTTAAAGGTGCAACATACACTCTGATCTACAGTTACTACTTAATGTGTGTATCCACTGTTACTACTTAATGTGCATATCTACTTTTGCTACTTAATGTGCATATTCGCTGTTGCTTCTTAATGTACATATTCACTATTACAACTTAATGTGCATATGCACTGTTACTTTTTAATGTGCATATCCACTTTTGCTACTTAATGTGTATATTTGCTGTTACTTCTTCATATATATATTCACTGTTACTACTTAATGTGCATATCCACTGTTACAACTTAATGTGCATATCCACTGTTACTACTTAATGGGCATATTCACTGTTACTTCTTATGTACATATTCACTGTTGCTACTTAATGTGCATATCCACTGTTACTACTTTATGTGCATATCCACTTTTACTACTTATGTGCATATTCGCTGTTACTTCTTAATATATATATTCATTGTTACGACTTAATGTGCATATCCATTGTTACTACTTAATGTGCATATTCGCTGTTACTTCTTAATGTATATATTCACTGTTACTGCTTAATGTGCATATCCACTGTTACTACTTAATGTGCATATTCACTGTTCATAGGTTCATAGGTTCATACTAGGCTATCTGCCCTAGGGCATTTATAAGCCTAGCCAGAGTGTGTTTGGATTTCGCCACCCATTTTAAATTCATTTTGCTATGCCTTTTTTCGAGGTTAGTATACTGTGCCTCTGTCTAACAGTGACACAGAAGTGATACCCGGGGTAAACCTACGATCTCCCATCCACTCATCAAGATTCCTCTTGAAGAGAGTCAATGAGGGACTCTGCCTAACCTGGACTGGGATTTTATTCCAGAGTGAAGGGAGCCTCTGGGTTATGAATCTGTCCCTCCAGCATGTCCTATTTATTTCAGTGCTGAGGTTCAAGTCTCTCGAGCACGTAGCTCGATGGGATTTGGATTTTCTGAGGTGAAGCATGTCCATTAATTCCGGGTTGGACATGGCTTTATACGTCAGGCACAGATTGCCTCTGAGCAGGCGGTATGCCACTGAGTAGAGCTGGAGTTTCTTTAACCGGGCAGCATATGGCATCTGTTTGAGCCCTTTGATCTTCTTGGTGAGGTACCTTTGGGGTCTTTCCAGTTGCTGCAGGTGTCTGGTAAGGTACATCCCAAAAGGGGCATTGTACTCAATTATGGGCCTGATGAGGGATGAGTAAAGAGGCACGATGACCTCCCTGATCTAGATGTGAATCCCTTCATGATTAGGTGGGCTATATAAAATGTTTTTCTAACCACTTTGGCCACGTGGTTGTCAAATGAGAGATTGCTAACAACTTGGGTCCCCAGGTCCCTAATTACTTCTTCTGTACTTAATGGATTACCACCTATGTGGCAATTTGTGGGCACTTTGTTTTTGCCAAAGGGGTGACTATACACTTTTTGGCATTTAGCTTGAGGCCATGGCTCTGGCACAAGTTGTCTGTTTCTATGAGGCCCTTTTGGAGGATGCTTGTGTCGGCTGGAGAGTCGATTATGGCACCCAGTTTGCAGTCATCTGCGAACTTGGTCAGCCACAGTCCTTCTGTGTTGGCCTGTACCCCCGAGAAATATATACCGAACAAGAGAGGTCCCAGGACTGAGCCTTGTGGGACGCCACTTGTAACTGGTTTGGAGTCTGACATGGCTCCAGCAATTCTAACCATGTGGGTTCTGTCCTTGAGCCAGTTTGCAACCCATATAGTGACATAGGGGTTTATATTTAAGCTGGTGAGCTTATCTATAATGCCGAGTGGGGTATTGTATCGAAGGCTTTTGCGAGGTCCAGGTAGGCTGTGTGGACCACCTTCCCCTCGTCAATGGCCTTGGTGACTGTTTCAAAGAAATCAACCAGGTTTAAGAGGCAGGATCTGCCCTTAACAAAGCCAAACTGGGTAGGATCCAGTGTCTGTAGGTCCCCAATATCTTTATTTATGAGGTCCATGATGATCCTTTCCATAGCTTTGCAGACCAGCTAGTCAGGCTTATGGGGCGATAGTTTCCAGGATCCGTTGAGGCACCACCTTTGTGGAGAGGGACCACTGTTGCTGTACACCACTCTTTGGGTACATATCCTGTAGTAAGGCTGAGATTGAACAGTAGTTTTATGTTTGGGTTTAGCTCTTCTTGGAGTTCATGTAGGACACAGCCCGGGACACCGTCTGGTTCCATGGATGCTGTGTGTTTTGCTTTGGAGAGGGCGGCTCTTACCTGAGCATCTGAGATGTCAGGGGGGCAGCACTCTGCTGGGATAGATATTTGCCCTTTTGGTGGGGATGGGGGGGGATTTTGCGCTGAACCTGTCAGCTAGGATTTTGCAATGTCTATGGGTTCGGTGTATTTTTTGTCATTTTGGACTAATTCTGAGCATATCTGGGAATTCCCACCCAGGTTCCTAACATAACTAAATAAAGCCTTGTGATTATCCTTAGTGTCCTGTGCAATTTTTCTCTCAATGCTGGCCTTAGACGATTTTATGAGTGCCCGTAGTTTTGTGCTAATACTGATCAGAGATGCCTTCCCTTTTTGGGATTTTGCTCTATCATGTAGTAGCTTCCTCCTTCTATTGTATAGTTTGTTTATGGCTGGGGTCCACCAGACAGGACGTCTGCCTTTGGAGGATTGGGTCTTGGTTTTATTTGGGATTGCATGATCCATGCATTCCTGAAGGTGTTCATAGAATGCGTTTATAAAGGATTCTGCGGTCTGGGCCGTATTTTCCACAGCCCGGGGGCTTTGAAGGATTCCACCTTGGTTTTGAGGAGTGTGAAATTTGCTTTAGAGAAGTTTTTCACTGTGGTTTTCAGGGCAGGGGGTGGAGTCGGGATGTGAATATCCAGTGAGATTAGTTTATGGTCTGATCTTACCAGTGAGGGATACACTTCTGGTCTGGAGCATAGAGTCCCCATGTTGGTGATGATCAGGTCCAGTATGTTTTCCCCTCTTGTGGGAGTGGTAACAAGTTGTTCCATAGCATTTGAGTTTATAAATTCTAGGAACCTTTGGGCTAGGATGTTGGAGCTAAAGTAATGCTCCCAGTCTATGTTTGGATAGTTGAAGTTGCCCAATATAATGGTGTTTGGAGAGACCTTCATATTTTCCAGTGTTCTCAGGAAGGCCGAGTGGGGGTTCTTGGGTTTGGGAGGGTGGTCTGTAGCAGGCTATAAACTGGAAGGCCGTTTTACCCACTGTTAGTTGCACATGGATAGTCTCTGATGCTTCGTGCTGTACCACCAACCTGGAGGTGTGGGTATCTTTGACGAATATTGATACTCCCCCTCCTTTTGTAGTTCGGTCCAAGTTTTGGGGCCGAAAAGCATGGTATGAGATATAACCTGGTAGTGCTGCGGTGCTCTCGGGAGCCTTGAACCAGGATTCTGTTACTGCACAGATATCGATGTTCTCCATGCTAAGGAGAGTTTCGAGTGCGTGCATCTTGAGGTTTAGACTTCTGGCGTTGAGTAGCATTACTCTTAGTTTCTTATCCCTTGTGATACCTATGGAGGTGGGTTTGTCTTTTGAGCCTTGCCTAAAAAAGGCACTATGGGGGATAGCAAGAGCCTTTGCCAATATCCAAAAGCCCAGGGGTGACAGGTGCAAGCCGTCCCTAGCGAAGCATCGTGGCTTGTCGAGCATGTCATCCCAGGCTGACAGGCATTGGATCCCCTTGAATGACACCAATACTTAAGCCAATTGTTGAAATTGATCATCTTGTCTTCATATTGTGGCATCATTCTTGGTGAGGGTAAGATGCTACTCAAGGTCAGGGTCATACCAGCCTGGGCTACATGCTCAGAGAGCTCCTCTATGTCTCTTTTCATGTAGTCCAGGGAGGTACGTCTCAGGTCATTCACACCAGCATGGACAATGACTGAGTCATATTTGTACTTGCCTTGGAGTGACCTGAGTGCTTGTGTTATGTGGCGGATCCTAGCACCCAACAGGCAGCTCACCGTGACCGTCTCCTTGTTCAGCCTGGTGAGCGGGATGTCAGTGTGCCTGACGATAGAGTCACCTATTACAAGTGTATCAGGTGTGTTGTTTAGCCTTAAGGGCTGTGACTGTTCGGCACACTGGCTTTGTGAGCTATGTGTTGCACGTGTTTTGTTTTGGGGTAGCGGTTGCTTGGGTGTCTGCTTTGGAGGTCTCTGCTGCTTAGGCAGATTTTTATTTAGAGCCTCAGTATGTTTTGTGTGTTTATGTGTTTGGTTTGCTGTCGTGGTAGGTCTATGTGAGACTGGAATTGTAGTGAGTGTGGTTTCCTTCTCCTCCTGACTGGTTTCGCCAGTACTGAGTTGAGAGAGCTTAGCCTCCAGTATGGCTATATGGTTGCATCTCTCACATGTGTTGGAATTTGTTGGGAGGAGGAGAGGGTTGTCTATGTACATGAGGCAGTTGTAACATTGCCTCAAGATTCCCAGATTCACCAGCTGGACCGGAGAGGAGATTGACAACTGACGTTTAGACATGCTAGAATAGTATTGGGAACTCCTTTATAATTGAAAAAAAGGGCCAATGGGGAACGAGGTACTCAAGGGGAGTTTGTGAGGGTGTAGTGCTTTTAATATTTTAGTGATGACTTATATAATTGCTTTAGTGAGCAAGTACCAGGTAACTTAAATGCAATGTGTTACAGGTAACTTAAATGCAAAAATGACAAACAGTAACTTTCTTTCAAGTGAAACAAGGAAATAAGTACAGTAAGCAATGCAGATATCACTAGGGATCCACAGACGCGCAAAAAAGCCGTGTTTTAGGTGGAATTAGCGTTTCAGGGAAATAAGCATACAAATAAAGCTAGATTCAGCAGGCCTGGATCTAGTCTATGCTACAACAAACAAGGTGTACCAATTTCAGTAAGAAACAGTTCAAATATGCAGGCACTATAAGCCTTTAACCAGAAATTCCCAGCTCAGAAGGGCAGAGTCCAGCCTCTCCTCCCACAAGAGTGCAGACCACGAACCTTCTTAATGTAAAATAACTGGCCTGAAGCCCATGTGCTTAAACCAGAGCTAATACACTTTTAGAATAACAGACACTGAGCCCTCAATCAGCAGTTCACAACTTAGAAGGATGTAAGCTACCTGTCTTGCCACCACAGTGCAGGCCACAAACCTTCCTAATGTGAAACAACTGGTCTGAAGCCCAAGTGCTTAATCCGAAAGACTTAGAATGATAGCTACACTTTAATCAAGTTACTACCAAGCAGTAATAGATACAATTGAATACTTTAAAGAATGCCTGGATTAGTGCTCAAGTTATACAAACAAAGCTAGGTTCAGCAGGCCTGGATCTAGTCTATGCTACAGCAAACAAGGTGTACCAATTTCAGTAAGAAGCAGTTCAAATATGCAGACACTATAAGCCTTTAACCAGAAATTCCCAGCTCAGAAATGCAGAGTCCAGCCTCTCCTCCCACAAGAGTGCAGACCACGAACCCTTTTAATGTAAAATAACTGGCCTGAAGCCCAAGTGCTTAAACCAGAATTAATACACTTTTAGAATAACAGACACTGAGCCCTCAATCAGCAGTTCCCAACTTAGAAGGATGTAAGCTACCTGTCCTGCCACCACAGTGCAGGCCACAAACCTTCCTAATGTAAAACAACTGGTCTGAAGCCCAAGTGCTTAAACTAAAAGGCTTAGAATGAGTTACACCAAGCAGTAATAAATGCAATTGAGTACTTTTAAGATGACGCAAAAGCAAAATAAAGTAGGAAGAAACACAAATACAGTAAAAGCAGATAATTTTTCTTTTTTTTTTTTTGAGTGAGCAAATGAGATGGGCCCAGGAGTTACAGGACAGAAACAAGTGAAAATGCAGGCCTTCAAATCAGAAAGTTGAGAGAGATGGAAGACCGCCCAAACGGCCAATAACTACAAATTCTGGGCCAGAACCACTCCTTATGTGGTAGACAGGTTACCTAGTGCTTACCACTCTCACTGATAAGCTAGAAGGCTTCCCTCCAACACAGAAAGGCTTGGGGGCTCAGAAGCTTACAAATATTCCTGGATACAGCAAATCTGTATCTGGAACACTAATTACAGGAAAGGTAGGAAACAGGCTTACAATTTTTTTTTTTCTGAAAAGTAGCAAAAACAGTAGTAAAAACAATTCACATGCAGTGCAAGCTGGCAAACTTGAGTATGTAGCAATATTAGTCCACACACAGTTTGAAAAAATGTAATTAAATTAAAAAGGACTAAAAGCAAGTGCAGAAAGGGTTTATTAGGTAGAATGCGGTAAAGAGATGGGACTGGGGGAGTGCCCTAGATCAAATCTGCAGTGGGGCGGGCACTGCAAAAGCCACCAAATTTAAACTACAACCAAGAACAGGGAGGGGGGGGAGTTTCATCAGAGATGTGAGGAATCAGAGTGCAAATTATAAAACCAAAAAAATATATACTGATCTATGTATATTTGCAGAACACTAAGACAACAGATATCTAAGCAACAATTTAGCTCTATAATACAGAATAATACAGAAAAATATACTCAGCTCTATATATTTGCAAATAGTCTTGTAAGGCTGTCTCTCAACACACAGGTCCACTTTAAATGCAGACTGCTGCTATTAACAGTTCAAATTAAGGGAACCTTGAGTTAACAACACACAAGCAATAGAAACCAAAATAAGGGGGGGTGGGGAAAAGTTTCAACAGAGATGTAAGGAATCAGAGTGCAAATTATAAAACCAATAAAATATATACTGATCTCTGTATATTTGCAGAACACTAAGACAACAGATATCTAAGCAACAATTTAGCTCTATAATACAGAATAATACAGAAAAATATACTCAGCTCTATATATTTGCAGATAGTCTTGTAAGGCTGTCTCTCAACACACAGGTCAACTTTAAATGCAGACTGCTGCTATTAACAGTTCAAATTAAGGGAACCTTGAGTTAACAACACACAAGCAATAGAAACCAAAATGGGGGGGGGGGGTTTCAACAGAGATGTGAGGAATCAGAGTGCAAATTATAAAACCAAACAAATATATACTGAGCTCTGTATATTTGCAGAACACTAAGACAACATATATCTAAGCAACAATTTAGCTCTATAATACAGAATAATACAGAAAAATATACTCAGCTCTATATATTTGCAGATAGTCTTGTAAGGCTGTCTCTCAACACACAGATCTGTGTTACTTCTTAATGTACATATTCACTGTTACTACTTAATGTGCATATACACTGTTACTACTTAATGGGCATATTCACTGTTACTTCTTAATGTACATACTCACTGTTACTACTTAATGTATTTTCTTCCCATTATGCTTTCTGAAAATTCTCATTGCTAAATTGGGGATCTGCCATGTCAGAACCATTTCTGCCAGTACTCTGACATGACGAGAATGTTATAGTCTCTTCTCTTATGAATGCAGTTATAGGTGTTTCTTCTTCTATTTCTTTATCGACAAAAGTCAAATCATGCCAGTGACTCTCTTTTGCTTTTAGTTTTTGTCAGTCATTAACTTTCACCTCAGTAACTTTTACTTCTCTAAGCACCCAATTCTATGAGTGTTGTTTCTAGCTCTGCCCTGTTGTGACCTTACAGAGGGGTACCTTGGATCTGTTTAGGTTTCCTTTCTTCTCTTAGTGAATTCATCACTGTTTGTCTTTCCTTCTCTGCCTCCACCCAGGCATTCTTCATTACGTTAGTGACCAAAATCTTTTGACAAGATTCCACATCATGCATTAAGGATTCTTGCTTTTCATTTTCTGCACTGGTGTTAGTCAGTAACCTGAGGTCTTCTGGTAAGACTCAATAATATGCTTCTAACAGCACACAAGTCATTCAATTTCTTTTAGCCCAAGCTAGTTTATAATTCCAGTTGAAGTTTCTTTATTAGGGATATGCATTTGAACAGATGGGCAGGCTGCTCCTGCCCTCTCCTATTCTTACTAGTAGTATAATCATGGCTGTGTGTTCCTAGTACTATGTCAGGATACTGCTGCCACATTTCCCATTCCTACCAGGAGTATATTCAGAATTGTGAGGCTTCTGATGTATTCCCAGAATGCACTACTTTACCCAACAATTTCTAAATGTGTAAATCTGTTATGGGATACTCATTTTTATTTCTATGAACACCTATTACTCTTACTTTTTTCTTGCTATAGCTTTTTTATTATTACATATAGAAGGTTCCTTAATAAGTATGGTCATGCTCTCAGAATATAGTAATTCCTTCAATTCCTTGACATCCACAAATATTGTACCATTTAGGATTTAAACAACATATGTATCCTACACCCTGTATGCCAAGTACCTGTGTTTATACACCTGTCTGCCTACCATGTGTGGATCTACCAATGAGATGACCCTATGGGAAGTCCCTTTGCATTAACTGATGGTATAGGCTCAGATGTGCAAATGTATGAATAACAGGAAATGAACAGATGGCACCTAAACACATTATAAATAATATCCATGCAATACATGGCTGTTGAAAGAGGAAAGAGAGGAAGCCTTTCTTCTTGCTGTATCAATGGCCTTTTGGGCCATGTGAGTCCTCAATGGTAATGTGTGTATGTCATAAACGTCCTCCATGATGGTAGTTTGCTCCACTGCAGTTCGAGGCAAAAAGATATGTTCCTCCATATGCTGCAACATGTTGTGGAAGTAGTTTAGGATTTGTGAGGTAATATCCTTTACTTGCTCCTAATATCACCATCAAACTCAGTACCATATTCATGGCTGACTTTAAATTACCCCACTATTAACTGGGAATCATATACAACATAAAACATACAGGCAGAGGGATTCCTGGATTTTGTAGACACTAACTCCCTGGAACAAATTGTCAGTACTTCAACCAGGAGCACACAAATACTGAATATGGTCCTCACTAATATGGGGGAATGCTGTAGAAACCCTAGTATAACGTCTTCTCTAGTAAGGACAAATCATAAAATGCTCTACTTTGAATTAAAATAAAACCCAGAACCCCAGCTAACTCTGGAATGTTCAGGAACTACTCTAAGGCTAACTTCCTAGTATTAAGTGATAACCTGGCAAAATGTCAAGCCCCCATAAATCTACAGAACACTGCTGCCTATATGTAACTGTTCAGAGAAACCCTATACAAGCATGTTAATAGCTGCATAAAGGCAGCTGTATCCACCATGAAGTAGAGATCTGACCCAAAAAACAAGCGACCCTGGTGGAACCACAACAACAGTAGGCTGTGTAACAGAAGGAAGAAAATCAACACAAAAATTAAAGGTGTAGCACCCAGCTGGGTAAACAAACTCTCATCAAACCAAACAAACAACAAAGGGGATAAATAAAGTCTACCAAAGCCATATCTGAGGAAAATTTTATCTCACAGGCCAAGGATAACTACAAGACATTCTTTATCTAGGTCTACATCCTCAAAGGCAATGCACAATTGTGTGCAAAGCTCATTGTTAATGGAGTCACCCATACTGAGCCAGAAGATACAGCAAACCTACTGGCAGACAAATTCAGCTCCAACTTTGCCCCTTTCTTCCCCTTAACCTCCCTTCAGGAAATATCATCAAATATAACTCCCCCTACTATCACTATGGACAGGTCACTTAATGCTATCTCTAAGGCCAAGAACAATGCATCAATGTGTGTGGGCAATACCCCTGGATGTCTTCTAAATAGTAAGAAATATGACCTATCAGGGCATCTGGAATTGTAACTGTGACCTCCAAAGAGGCTTCATGCCTCAAGAATGGAGAAAGGCAACAGTCATCCCTCTGCACCTTGGTGGGTCATCTACTGACCCTGGAAACTATAGACCCATAAATCTCACCTGTATCATATGCATAGCCATGGGAAGAATTATCATAGAAATGATCAATAATGATATAGGAAAACTCCAGACAATGGACCCAACCCAATTTGGTTTTGTCAAGGGCAGGTGCATGCCTACTCACATTGCTGGATTTCTTTCAGAAGGTCACAAAGCAATGGATGAGGGCAAAATGGTTCATAGTGCCTACCTTGACCAGGCTCAGGCATTTAACACAATACCCCACTCAGACATTGCTGATAAGTTGAAAAGGTTAGGAATATACGCTTACGTCACCCAGTGGATAGCCAGGTGGCTCACAGATGAGACAAAGGAAATTAGAATTTGGAATCCACCTCTTCAAAGAGGCCATTCACAAACAGAGTCCCTGATTAATTGATCATGGGACAACTCCTTTTTGGCATTTACTTTTCTGAAGTCAAAGCCAATGTCGAGGACTTCTGAATGACCAAATATGCAGAGGATTCCAAATTAGGAGCAGTGATAGAATTCTCCACTGACACTACTGTTCTCCAGGAATGGCTGACACAGATAAATAACTTGTGTCAGAGAAATGAACTAAAACTAAATGCCAAGAAATGTGTAATAGTATCCTTCAGGAATTCATCCACACCTGCTAACTATCATACTGAGAACACACACCTAAATGTCAATCCAGTAGTCAGGGACTTGAGAACAGACATAGATAGTAATTTAGCCTTTGCCGAAAATATTACTGTCTATAGTAGTGAGGAAATCCTTCTGTGTTGTGCAACTTATAAACAAAGGCATAGCATCTATGTCCAAGAAGGTCATTGTTCCACTGTAATCATCATTCATCAGACCAGACATTGAGTACAATGCTCCCTTTGGTATCTACCTAACCAGGCACATCCAACAATTGGAACATTCACTGAGGTTCCTCACTAAAAGAATACACGGTGCAAGTAACATGTCCTCTGCAAACCCCCTCAATCCTCTGTCCCTGTATTCTGTCTCCTACAGGCTGTTGAGGAGGAGATCTATGTCTGGCATACAAGGTATTGTTGGACTCATCAGAATTACCCATTTAAAAGGCTTAAACTTTGCCTGTGATATGAATAGGACCTGCTGGAGAGACAGGTATGTATCCCAGACACTAGCCCTTCTCTGGAATAGGCTCTCCATCCATGTGAAGTAGAGTTCATCCATAACCAAATTCAAGCATAACATGGACAACAGAATGGGGAAAAATAAATTCATCCCAGGTTTGGCACCTATGTCTCTAAAGGACACAGGCAGCCTAGTTCATCTCCTAAGCCCCTGCTTGTAAATGTTTCTTCTTCCAAGCTCCTGCCTACACTAATCAAGGCTATACTATAACTTGTCAGAGATTTGGGATGCATGCCAAGGCTTAAAAAGGCCCTAGTGGTTGAGGAGTGTTCAATCCACCTGCATCATATCTTTGGAATGTGGAAGGAAACTATGGGAAAACCCACAAGAACAGATGGAGGACATGCAGACTCCATAATAGACTGAATAATAATCTGATAGGATTAAATAACAGCTTTTCTGACAGTATAGGCCATCTTGCACAACCATCTGAAATTTATTCATCCTAGAGGTAGCACTTATATGTGCAGGGTCAGCAATATAATTACAGAATGCAGCTGTACTTCAAGAAAATCACATCCAATTCCCCAAGTTTCCTAAAAAGAAAGAAAGGCAGTCACCATTTAAGTGTAAAGTCTCTATATCACTGGCAAAGATGCCTAGGCTCAAACCAGACACCCAGTTACTATCCATTTAGAGACAGCCTACATTTGCATGGCTCTGCATGAAAGAATCAAACCCAAGACTACAGGAAGCAGCTTGTTAGCAGATCTTAACCTTATTCCTCTGTGTTAACTGTGAGACATTATATGCACTTTTCTGTACACACACAAAGAGGTATATCTAATGGCTATTATGGTGCCCTTGTTATGCTGGATGAGTACATGGTGCATCTATATGGTGTCTACACTGTGCATGCACACACATTTCCTGGCTATGATAGCCTGCCATCAATGTGATGCTTGTCAAATTAGTCATACACCCAAATGCAGCAATGCTTGAGCCATAGGAAAGCCTGGTGCTTATTCTCCCTTTATTGCTGTGCCTCTCTTTAATTATGTTTTTTTTTACTTTGCTCAGACTGTTGATGTATCCAGTGCATAATACATAACTGATTAGCTCTTTTGTTATCCATGAAATAATCTCCTCAAATCCCACACTTGGTATTATAGAAATATGCCTTCTGGTCATTTTGCAAACCTTGCACATCTTTCTCAGAAAATGTACATTAAATATGGTTTACTATGGTAAGGTTGAAGTGGATTCGGTCAAACCCACTTCAGTCAAAGTCCAGAGGCCGAATGCGACATTGTCAAAGTAAGAATCTCACCGCTATCTCACCCCATGTTAAAGCTCGTTCGGAGGTTAAAGTCGAATCATATTTCAATAATGTCGGGATTCGACATTGTCGTTTTCACAGAAGTGGGTTGATGATCCCATCATTCGATGTGGTCCGGTTCGACCTTACCATAGTAAACAATTAAATATATTAATCAACTCACTCCTAGTGAGGCTGTGCCTTTGTTTTAATCTATGTATGCCTGCCAAGGTACAAAACATATAGCACCTGTAATGTTAGGTAAGGCAGACACATAGATTCACACTTTACTGAGCTACTGTCATAAGTATAATATTTGCTGCGATCCTCGACATCTTACACCAGGAAATCATAAGCTGAAATAAATTGCAACCACAGCAGTATTGGAATTATTGTAAGATATGGATAACAGTCATGCTTGCAGGATTACCCAGAGCCATAATTGGCAGAGCAAATGGGGCAGCTTCCTCAGGTACAAGCTGGGAGAAGTTGACAGGTGTCAACATTATGACTGTGAAAACCTGGCATTGATTTATGAAGCTACTAAGTTACTGATGCTTCATGCAGGAATGCCAGCACTTCAATTACATAACTGCTGAAGTGGTCAGTATGTGGTGATAACTGTAACAAACTGCTTCATATATTTGTAATAGCAAGCTACTGAAACTCACTCACTCTCTCTCTTTTTTTTTTTTTTTTTTTTTTTTTGGCTTTTCAACTTGGAGTTGAGGGGGTGCCACTTTAGAGAACTGAACAGGGTACAAGGTAACCTAGCTACACAGTTCTGCAGGTTAACTTTAATTAGTAATGGAGAATTGTATGTTTTGGCATATACAATTTGAGCCAGGTAGTTGCCTTTTTTGAATCAAGTCCTACTCTCCTGTACTCTTCACTGGATTCTGCTAGTTTTCACATTCCCTTGTATTTTTGACAATGTATAATGTAACTGTTGTAAGTATTCTTTGCATCAACTGACATCTGTGAATCTTTTATTTTTTGTGTGTGTGTGTGTGTCCTCATGTAAGTAGTGTTCATTTTGCTTGAAAGTTGTAATTTCTTTCTTGCTAGTGACCTCATGGACTGAAATTTAAATTTTGAGTTTCCATCTGTTTATCAGATTGCGCTCCATTTAGAAAATGGTGGGGTTTTATTCTATTTGCATTATATGCGCTACCAAAAATATGTCATTAATATTAAAGAAGTATAATTATTGGGGTTTCCTGCCTTATAAAACATGAACTGTGTTAACATTAATAAACTGTCATTACTGCAAACACATGTAACACATTAGAATCAGAAGTCAAAATACTCATAATAAGATATACTGTTTGAATGATTCTGAAAACTGAGCTCCAAGCTTTTAATGAAGGACTCAAACAATAAAATGTATTGGTGATGATTGAAATTAACTTAAACACAAACTGTCTACAGCTTCCTCCATGCATTTCTTTAATGGTAGGTGAATTCTGAAGGAACGTAGAAATCATTGTCATTCATCATTTCTGACCTTAGATGTACACGTGAAATCATAATCCTTCTTACTTTGCAGATTTACTTGCAGGGGAATGTTCAGTAGTACTTATCTCTTAGAATTAAGGCCTTAGTCCTGAATATGCAGAAATAAAGCTCTTGCAAAATCCTCATTATATTAACACTTTCTTTAAATGTCCGATAGACCTACACATGTAATAAGGCTACATACATGTCATACTACCTAGGGTGAGCAGCATAGGGCATGTTCATTCATGTAAAGACCATGGAATCTTCTGCAATGGCTTGATATTAACCAGAATGATATGGTATTGCCTCATATTCCTCACATGGTTGGGCTTTATTGCTCATTTAATGGCCTTTTCTCTGTAATTCTGTGACAAATGCTTCTGTGCCACTGAAGCTTGCAATCAATTAGCAGTCTCATAAGACATAGTTAGACATATCTAGAAGAAGAGAGCACTATATTAAAACTAGAACCACTACATCAGCTGGTATACTGCAACAGTCCTTGCAGTCCTGTATCTTTTTTTTCAAGTTGTAAATTTGTTACAAATGTTGGTCAATTAAGAAATCTGAATTATCTGCACTTTTCCAATTAATCTTTATCCACCTGAATGAACAAAACTTTTTTTGAAGTCAAGAGATGAGTTTTTACAAAGAGCATTTTAATAGAATACTGTCAGCTGAAAGGAAAGTGAGCAGTGCTAAAAGTCTGGGCTTGGTGGGCAGGCATTGGATCGCTGAAGTCATTATTGTTTAATCCAAGTTCATTTTAATTCACTGAAGCACATAATTGGCATCAAGCTTTTCAACAGTGGCAGACTAAATTGTGAGAAGAATATCTAATATTTTAAAGATCTTTTTATTCCATGTTCAGTGTATCCACTATTTGCATTTTTTAATTAAGTTTACTGTAGATAGTGCGAACTAATTATAAGGCTGTTGATTTTATTGAACCTAATGATATCTGCTGACCAGCGAAAATCCCTATAAGGACAGACTCCAAATCTCTGTAATTATGCTGCAGTCAGCTAGAGCTATGGTAAAACAGATAAATGCCTCCTCTTGAGATTACACCACCTTGAATAATCAGAACTGGGCAATGAGGTCAATTACTGTTTCAGTTTGCATGGTAGCTGCTGCATCCAAATTAGTTTGCAAGGACTTAAGGTAGGGTAGTGGTAGTATTCTTTCAATAGCATTTACCATTTTTTTTCTTTTAGGAACTTAACTTTGCCTAAGAAAGCCACTATGAAACAATAAAAAAAAAAATGTTTGTCTTATTTTGTCTTGTTAAAATGTCCACACTCTACACAGCCTATCCCACTGCAACCCTATATTATATGTATATTTTAAATGCATCAAACTTCTCATTTCTTTTTTCTTATTCTTGTTTTGTCTTCCAAAATATTTTTAAGCAACAGTAACATTGTTTTAACTTTAATTGCAGAGCTAAACGTTTCATACATAAAACTGCATACATTTATATGATTCATAGAGAAATACATATTAGTGCCATGCAATTAATACTTAATGAGCTTTAATATGGAGAGAATTCAGGGACTGATACATCTCGGATCATAATTAAGTTGTTAAATGTTCGAGAAATTGATGTCATGGAATTCTCCTCCTGAAAGGAACATTTAACTACTTTGTTATAATCTGAAAATACTGAGCGCAATTCTTTGTGTTACATGGAGTTTTACAATGAGTTAAAGTGACAGAAAAAAGTTTAGGCAAGCCAGGAGCTTTGAAACCTGTAACTCGGTCCTTTCAAACAACTTTTATGGAACATGGAGTCTTAGATACTTCAGTAATAAAAGAAAAAGAGAAAAGAAAATAAATTACAAGCGTCAAAGTGTTCTACAGCTTTGAAAGCTGTAACACAACACTAGCCCCTCCTCATAGACAACACATAGAAGTATAGTGCATCTGATTCTGTAATACACTTTCCCTGAAGTGCTTTACAGCTCTTAAAGTGATTTGAGCATTTTGCTGCTGTTCTGGGGTGACTCATGTTTATTTCTAGAATGACACTAAAGCTTAATAGCACAGAAAGCTGACTAAACTTTAATTGACTTTATGATGTCAAAAAGGTGCTTAATAAGTTTGTCTTCTTTTCTTGGTCAGCATGCAATTGCTGCACTTCTTGTACTGCTCAAAAATTGAATGGTACCTCTCCCTTAGATTTCTCTTAATATTTTTCATAATCTCTGATGGATTTCTAAATTTTTCAAAGTGAAAAAGCCAGCTGTTTCCTGTTTCATAAAGCAGTGAGCTGGAGAGTTTAAAATAATAATCATAAAGCCTAATGCATCTAATTCATTGTTACAGATCATCCAAGAAAGGAGTGACACAGTAGTAAAATGTAAGTCGCTTGCATTCTTTCTAAAATATCCAGCCTGCTACAGTAGGAACATTCTAATAAACAGAAACCATCTTCATAGCACATCATAGTCACAAAATTGGATAAATTACCTTTAAAGGCAGAGTTATCTGGCCAATGTATGGTCCATTTTTGTAACTTATACATTGACACTACATGGAAAACAAATATTAAGTGAGAAGCACCACAGGATGCTAATGAAAAGTACAATAAATGAATACAAGATGTGCTACATCAATCCAAGTATAATTAAGAACAACAAAGTTGCAGCTTCCTGGACTTGTAAAATGAAAATATTGTTAATGGTGAGTGTTGATGCTGTTTGAAGCTGAAATCCTGTATTCACGCTGAGCATCTAACAAAAATACTTACATAATAACATAAATTAAGAATAATGATAATACATTAAACATCTCAAAACTGCATAATGTGCTAAACCACTTATGAAGTACTATTTGCTCTATATATGCACATTGTCAGCTATAGTTAGTACTGTAATGAAGATATTAACATGTCACGCATTATTATTGTGAGCAAATGAATATAAGAAATTATACATTACATCAACATGATGAAATTGCACAAGGTATTACCAGTAAGGTAGCAAGATAAAACTCCTTTATTAAATTAGCACTTGAGACATAGGCACACATATATTTATAGAAAAGAAATTAAACCATATTAGCATTTTTCCTCTTACATACATTATACACTACATATATTTTCAATCTTTGTAACCATCATTCAGTCTAACATTATGTAAATTTCTCAATGTCTGCCTTCCCTTAAGTGTCACTCCTCCTCCTGAATATTTTTTCTGCTTGTATTTTTTACACCAATTCGATTTATTTCTATGTAATTTGCTCCCTTTTCTAAATATCCATCTTCCAGTTCTTTTTTATAACATTCAGTACTTCAAATATAGTTGGTTTAGATTTTGCTTTCCATTTTCTAGTACCTGCTTTTTTGGCAGCCAGCTGAATTATACTTAATAAGGCCTTATGATGTCTAAATCAAAATACATAAAGCAAAATTAGTTCATTGAATTAACTACAACAATTAGAAAATGAATAACACACATAAAATAAATAATTAAGGGGGGTGTGGGGTGTCACAGGAAATGCATCAACATCTCAATATATGGCCAAAGATTGAAAAGAGGACAGAAATCTAAGGTCTGAGCAATCTGCAAATGGTGCCTGATATAATGTGACCAGATACTCTACAAATCTCTGCTTTGCAATTTGATGCGTTGGTAGATAAATGATGTCAGTTTCCCTACATGGTGTCGTATCTGCAACTACTAGTCTCCTCTAGTACAGAGCGATAGCCTTCTTGTCTGCTACCATGGTTACGAAAAATCAGAATGGTCTTAGTTATCAGTGTGAGAAAGATGATCGAACTTACTAACAACAACAACAATATATAATGAGGTCTGGCTCCTGAAATATCATACTACAGCATTTTGTATCCCTATTAGGGTAATCAGTCCATTACAATATGTGACTGAGTGCGCGATGCATCTGTCAAACATGGAAAAAAAATCTAAATAAGTTGGTATTCCCCATAAGAAACACCTGAGCAACAAGTAGCCCATTAAAATCTTACATTTGAAGGAGAAAGAGTCTAATAAAGATCCATTGTCAAACCAGCCATACCAGATACCATTCACAGTTTTTAACTTTATATTCACAGCTACCAGTTTTTCTTTTCCGAGGGAAGTGGCCAAGGATGGATTAATACCTTCTGACTGCATGGGAGGGTGCATTAAGACTTCTTGAAAAATTTGCTTCTGGAATACTTATATGTTCTCTACCCCTTACATCCTGATGCAAAGTTCCTAGTAACTCAAGACTGAGATACTAAATTTCTTATTGTCTGAGTAACAGGTTCTACAAGTGTAGAAGGTGGATGGTACAGAGACTGAGCCTTACATTTATGAGGTAGGTAGCTATAAACACGGGAGACTGGTTCTACCTGACTTCGTCGACAGCGCAGAAGACCGACAACGGAATCCGGAGCTCCAGAACATCGACAATGCAGAAGACCGACACGACGGATGACAACACCGATGCCGAGGATGCCGACATGGGAAAAGGCTGTGTGAGTATGCGGTAGTGACGGACGTTAGGGTGCGAGTCAGGTAAGTGTGGATATTGACGGTCTGTGGGGATAGGGGTGGGTTAAGTGAGTTAGGGTTAGGGAGCGATAGGGGTGGGTTAAGTGAGTTAGGGTTAGGGAGCGATAGGGGTGGGTTAAGTGAGTTAGGGTTAGGGAGCGATAGGGGTGGGTTAAGTGAGTTAGGGTTAGGGAGCGATAGGGGTGGGTTAAGTGAGTTAGGGTTAGGGAGCGGGTTAGGTACGTGTGCGATAGTGACGGACCTTAGGGTTAGTGTAAGGTTTAGTGTGGGTTTGTAAGGATTTTGGTGTGCTTGTGTTGTGTGTGTGGTTTGTGGAATAGGGATGTGTTTTGTTTTTTATTGTTGTTATTGTGGTGTGTGCAGTGTATGGGGTTTCGTGTTTGTGTACCGTCGGTTATTTCGTTGTCGGGTATGTGAGGTTTCGTGTTAATGGACTGTCGATTATGTGGTGTCGGTGATGTCGTTGTCGGTGTTGTGTGGTTTCGACTATGTCAGGTAGAACCGGGAGACTATATCATAATGTAGCACCATCAGATTGAGTAGTGTCTTTTCTTTTTAATATTTATAACTGGAGAGATCTATTTTATTAAATTCTTAATTGCAAGAGCATTTCCTAAGAAGAAGATGGGACCTCAAAAAAAAACGTAAGTCCGCTAGTTCACATTTTTGCAAATTAATTGGCTACCTACTGAAAGAGTAATTTAATTAATCCTTAAGGTATAATAAGACTAAATCAATGGCTTTAATGTTTTCTTAATGTTTTCATTATGCATATTGTTGATTAATTGTAGGATCAGAAGACTCATCTCAAAAAGTTGTACTGTCAATCCAAGTTGAACATCGGTAATTTGTCATTCTCTAAGAATACTGATTAAGCATTTAAGCAGATGAAGAAGACATAATTTCAGGAAGTACCTTTAAACTCTAGATGAGCAGTTATTTTTTACTCAACGATTAAAGCCCATGGATTTTCATCTTCCTAACAAAGTAAAGATTGCTCTTTCAGTCTCTTAGAGTCCAAATGTTACAAATAGCAAAGAGATAAAAAGGGATTTTGTTTCGTTTTATTTGCATCAAACTGTAAACAGATTATGGTGGTGCTACAGTTTGACTCCTCTACATGTCATTTCCTCAGTAAATTCTTTTGATGAGAGAGTTTTTTCAGTTCTCCATTGTATCGCACAGTAATATCTACAATAGCAATAGCTCTCAAAATGTATTCTTTTCAAATATGTAGTCACCCAGAAATTATTGCTCATTAAATTGAAGAGAAAGTGAAGACTGCTTTCTGTCTCATTCTCAGAAACATAAAGGCCTCAAAAGAATTCCTAAATCTGCAGCCATATAAAATCATTAGTTGTAGCATTATAAATATTTACAATAAAGCCCAAGGCCCACATGAAAGTGTAATCCTGGCAAAGGAGAAGAATTCAGGAAAGTAGTGTTCATCTTCAACGTCCTCAGCAGTACCATGAGCCTTGTCTGGCAATAATTACATTACAGAATGGCAAAAGTCTACATTTCTTCAATACAATCTCAGATTTAATTGTGTTTTACTATAAGGCAATTCACTAAACAGTTGAAATTTAAACAAACATAAGTTTCAAAAAGTTAAAGGATAAACAAAAATTAGCTTTCTACTTAAATCTTTCACTGAATTTCTATCCAGGAATAAAATTATGCAGACTGGAGACCCCCATAACAATATTTTTCCCAAGCACTCAGACTGCTCTTAGAATGATAACAAATTATAGAGAAAGTAAACATTTTTCAGGATGCAGCCAGTGGTAGTGTAGATCTTACTAGAAATAATTTAAAAAAATGTTGTATTAAATGTGAAAGTTTACCCACATAAGCAAGAACGTACAGTTTTGCAATTTGAACTTACCATAACAGTAGAAGTTTAAATGTTCATTGCTGCAGTAGCCTTAGCTATAGAGGTTACACCCTGCCAAAGATATATCAGCTGGCAAGCTTCCAAAACTTCAGGTTCCCCGTATTTAAATTGTCAAGCATCTCAAGCTGAGATGAATACAAGAAAAGTTTGGGTGCAAAGCCCTTCAGAGCTTTCCTGCTAGCAGAGAGAAGGAGGTTAATCCTGAAAGAACAATGCTGTTGTAGCAGTGATCATTCAAACATCTACTGTTATAATAAGTTCAACTTACACAACTGTACTTTGTTCATCCTATTGATCACAGCTCCAGTAGCCTTAGTTATATGGGTAGGTTATCATAGCTAAATATATCTGGGAGGTGAAAGAAGAAGGTGACCCTGAAGAATGGCCTTGGCAAAGCATGATCTAGACCTAGAGAAGGAATCAAGATTATAGTGCTTTGTGAAAGTATGTACAGAGGACCAAGTAGAATCCAATCCTTTCCAAAAGCCATAGAAGAAGCCAAGGTCCTTGTAGAGTGGGCTTCGAGCCTGCCTGCACTAGATTTGTCATGGTGAGTATAACAAAAAGTAATAGCCTTAAAAAACATTTGGAAATAGTCTTGACACCTGTTGTTCCTTCTTACTTTCACAAGAAATGAACAATTGATACAATGATCTGAAAGATTTAGTTCTGTCAAGACAGTACTAGAGTTGGCTATGGACATTCAAAGTATGCAGTACCCTTTCTCCCTCATTTTTAGGTTCAGGAAAGAAAATAGAGAGGTGGATAGTTTGACTTAATTCATTACAGTTGAGTGCGCATCAAGGTGTTTCTGCAGTTAACACCTACTGACATCTCTAGGCGTCAAATACTGTTTGTTCATATTTGCATTAATAATTCCAAAACCATGCTACACACAAGGCATCAGAATATTTAGTAATAAAGCACACATTTGCAAACACAATTGTATTAATATTTGATCTCTCTCTAATACAGGTAGAGAAATATTTTATACTGTTTATTTCTTTTGTCATATTTTTCATATTTCTCTAAATATCATTCAGATAACACAGACAGAATGGCATAGCCTCACATGAAAGCTCACAGCTGTATGAAGAAAATTCTGTTTGCAGTATGTGTCTTGCCTGAATAGTTACTGAGCTATCATAAATTGTTTATACGACATTACAAAATTAAAATTCACTGCCTTTATTTTGGCTTATAAAATCCAGTTTAAAGCATTAAACTGAATGAGTGCTACCAATATAAAGATTATTTCATCCTGAACAGTTTGTCATTTACAGCTTTCTATTAACACCTACAGTTTTCAGAGATATGGAGTTAACGGTACACACTCAAAAGAGCTGTACTGGAGGGAATAAGTTAAAAGTAAACTTGGTTACCACTTTAGGCATAACAGAAGAATTAGTTCTCAAATAAACCCTATTCTTGTGAAAAATGAGCTAGGGTTGACTCACCATAAGAGCTTGCAACTCAGATATGCTTTCTGAATAGGTCAGAGCAATCAGTAAAACTATTTTCTATGTTATGAGCCACAGCCAGATTAGCTGGATCAGACGGAGCAAGTGTTAGTTTTTTAACACAAAATTAAGATCCCAAGGAGGGGCCACTGGTTTACTTAGAGGCCTCTTATGCAAAATTGCTTTCAAGAATATTTTGACATGCGACTTCTTTGAAGGAGGAGGCTCCATGAGCAGGCATGCTGAAATAGTCAATAAATGAACCTTAACAGAAGAATAAGGAAGGCCATAAGATAGTAACTGACAAATACTGTAAAACTAAAGAACAACTAACCTTGAATGGGTGCCAGTTATGCTGCTGGCACTAACTAAAAAACCTTTTCTGTTTGCTAATATACGATTTTCTAGTGGCAGGCTTTCTTGTCTCCATTAGTATCTGCTACACATCCTCAGTAAACAGGTGCATAGAGGGAATTAAGGCCCTGTCATGCAGGCAGCCAACTGAATATGACTGATGACTGATGGGGGGTATCAACACCCCTGTTCTTGTTTGAGTAGATCCTTTCTATAAAAAGCTCTTTCCAACACTATGGCACCTCCAGTACATTAAAACAAACAATTTCTCCACAGAAAATATTTTATCAGATAGATAGAACTACTATTAAACTGACAGAAACAATGAGTGCTCTGTTTAAAAGGCCATCAACAGCAATCAGTATGAAGATCAACAGTGAAGTTTGTTTAGAATCATGAGAATTCACTCAGAGTTAAATATTGACATAACATTTCTTGGGCGTATTTTGCTAAAGTTTCGCTCCCACAATAATAATTTTAGTTTACTAGACCCTCAGAACAATGGGATAATAGCCACCTTCTTCTTTCTAGGGCTTCTTCTTTATTTCCCCAATTTTTTTCCTGAATCTTGTCTCTAGAGGATTATCAGTGTTGAAATGACACCCCAACACCATTTGTAAAACATGGGAAAAGGGGTTGTGGATGGATGGATGGATGGATGGATGGATGGATGGATGGATGGATGGATAGATGGATGGATATGTCAGGCTGGTCTCTCATTTTTTTTCTTTGTTTTCTCATTAACACTAATCACAGACAAGGATTCAGACCATTTAGAAGGAAATAAAAAAGAAAGAAAGGAAGAAGTTCACAACAAATAAGGAAGAAAAAGAAACTGATAAATGTCTGTAAAGTCAGGAGAAGACATACTAATAAGGACACTAATTTGTTATGTAACACACAGATCACAGGAAATTATAACATTTTTTTCCATCAGAAAACCTTCAGCCTACAGAAAAAGGCATCATTTTTTCAAAACAGAAGGTAGAAGAAAAAGGTAAACTGAACGTGGAAGGTTTGAAGAACATTACTGCAAAAAAAGATGATAAAAGCAGATGTTGAAACATGGCACAAACTGTACATGTACAACACCAGCTAGATGAGATTGTATGCTTGGAAATGTAATAAACAATGAAAACAGTGGGATTAATAAGACTAATGCTGATGAAGATCAATCCTTTGTAACAACTGATAGAGCAGATAGTACTGAATTAGAAGTTGAAAATTATTCAGGCCTGGTCAGAAAAATATATTCTTGTAATTGGAGATTCAATTATTAGAAGAAAAGTTCAAAGAACAAAACCACCACCATAACAGGTACAAGCATGCAAAATCTGAAGGTAATGCTACTCAATGCTAGAAGTCTAAACCTCAAAATGCACTCTCTCGAGGCACTCCTAAAAATGGAGAACATCGATATCTGTGCAGTAACTGAGACCTGGTTCAAGACTCCAGAGAGCACCCCTGCAATATCAGGCTACAACTCTTACCACACTTTTCGGCCACCAAACCAGGGCCGAAACACTAAAGGTGGAGGAGTGTCAATATTCAACAAGGATATTCACACCTCCAGGCTAGTTGCCCAACACAATGTGTCTGAAATTCTCCAGCTGCAATTAACACTAGGTAAGACTGCAATCCAAATTTTAGCTTGTTACAGATCCCCCACCATACCCCAAGATTCTCACTACACCTTTCTAAACATACTGGAAAATATTAAGATAGAACCAAACACCCTAATACTGGGTGATTTTAACTACCCTGCCATTAACTGGGAAAGCTACTCATGTACCAACACCTTTGCCCAACGGTTCTTGGAATTCATAAATTCCAACGCCCTGGATCAACTAATCCATAGTCCCACCAGGGGCTCCAATATCCTAGACCTGGTCATTACCAACATAGGAAATCGATGCTCCATACCTATGGTCACCCCCTCGGTAGTCATGTCTAACCATAAGCAAATCACCCTTAACATCCACATCCCACCCCCACCCCCAGTAAGGAAACCTCCATAAAAAACTTCTCCAAAGCCAACTTCATGCTACTCAAGTCAGAAGTGACAAACTTCATGACACCCATGCAGACGGGAGCTGAAAGTTCAACTGCTGAATCCTACACTAAGGCACTGTATGAGCACATCCACTTATGCATAAATCGTGCCATCCCAAATAGAACCAAGATGCTCTCATCCAAAAAAAGAAGCCAATCTGGTGGACCCCTGCCATAAACAAACTTTACAACAAAAGGAAGAAACTGTTGCAGAAAAGAGGAAAATCCCAGGATGCAAAAAACTTTCTTACCAGCCTCAGTAAGGAACTGAGATCCCTCATAAAATCCTCCAAAGCTAGTTACGAAAATAAAATTGCCAAAGATTCCAAAGACAACAACAAGGCATTCTATAACTATGTCAAGAATCTAAATGGCAATGCTCAGATCTGCTTTGAGCTAAAACAGAATGGCATTAAATATACTGATCTCAAGGATATTGCCAATATCCTGGCAGATCTATTCAGTGCCAACTTCACCCCCCTCTCACCCCCTAAATGGCCCATCTCAATACCGGAAGATTGCCAAATTCCGGTAATAACGGCCACACAGGTAAAAAACGCACTCTCCAAAGCTAAGAATACAGCATCCATGGGACCAGATGACATCCCGGGCTGTGTACTACATGAACTACAATATGAACTGGTACCTCACCTAAGTGTCATGTTTAATCATAGCCTCACCTCAGGTTTCATGCCCACTGAGTGGCACACAGCTACAGCTATCCCACTCCACAAGGGGGGATCCACCTTGGATCCCAGAAACTACCGTCCCATCAGTTTGACAAGCCTTATCTGCAAGGCCATGGAGCGTATTATCATGGAACTTATAAACAAAGACATTGGCAACCTTCAAACACTGGACCCCAGCCAGTTTGGGTTCGTGAAGGGCCGATCTTGTCTCCTGAACTTGATTGACTTCTTTGAATCAGTCTCCAGAGCCATGGACAAGGGTAAGGTAGTCCACACAACCTATCTAGACCTTGCCAAGGCCTTTGACACCATCCCCCACTCTGGAATCATAGATAAACTTACTAAGCTGGGCATTAATCACTACATCACCCAATGGGTTACTAATTGGCTTACTGATAGAACCCACACTGTAAAAGTAGCCGACTCCAAATCCAGCTCCAGACAAGTGACAAGTGGACTACCTCAGGGATCAGTCCTGGGACCGCTCTTGTTTGGCATCTACTTGTCCGACGTACAGGCCAACACTAAGGGACTCTGGATAACAAAGTTTGCAGATGACTGCAAACTGGGAGCCATTATTGAATCCCCAAATGATGTGGATACTCTACAAAAGGGCCTTACAGAAAGAGATGCTTGGTGCCAGAGCCATGGGCTCAATGCCAAGAAATATATAGTCATCCCCTTTGGGAAAAAATATGTATCCGTGAATTGCCATATAGGTGGCAGTACACTAAACACTGAAAGTTTGATAAGAGACTTAGGGACACAGGTGGACAGTGGTCTCACCTTCGATAACCACATTGCCACAACAGTCAGGAAATCCTTCTATGTGGCACACCTCATCACTAAGGGCTTTTCATCCAGAAAAAAGGAGGTCATTGTCCCACTGTACTCATTCCTCATTAGACCCATTATAGAATACAATGCCCCGTTTGGTATGTACCTCTCAAGACATCTGCAACAACTGGAAAGGCCACAGAAATACCTCACTAAAAGAATCACATGCCTAAAGCAGATGCCCTACGCTGACCGCCTTAAAAGACTCCAGCTATACTCTGTCGCATATCGTCTACTCAGAGGTGATCATTGCTTACATACAAGGCCATGTCAAACCCAGAGCTGTTGGACATGCTACACTTAAAGAAATCCCAATCCCTCAGAGCCACACGCTCCAGGGATCTAAACCTTGTCATCACAATAAACAAAACATGCTGGAGGGATAGATTCCTGACCCAGAGACTCCCCAGACTCTGGAATAGATTGCCCATACATGTCAAGCAGAGTGCCTCTTTGGTCCTCTTCAAAAGGAACCTTGACGATTGGATGGGAGAAAGGAAATTCACCCCGGGGATCACGTCAGTCGCCCTGCTAGACAGGGGTCCAGGGAAGTAAATAGTGTGGGAAGAAATAGCAAGGGAATTGTTATGGCTAGGCTTGTATAGGCCCTAGGGCTGATAGCCTAGTACCAACCTATGAACCAACCAATGAACCTATGAGGTTTGGTGACAAACCAAGTTGTCCTGAGACATCTTCAGAAGGGGTTAGGCTGATATATTAATGGGAGTTAAGTGGGTGGGGGAGGTGAAAGGGTTAAATGGAGGGTGGGATGATTGGGAGGAAATGAGATAAGGGTGGAGAGGGGCTTAAGGGATTTAGACAAGTGTAGCTGGGTAAGTAATAACATTTTGGCGTGAACTTGCTAAGGCAAGTTTACGTCTGAGACGACCTGTAGGCATGGGGGAGAACAGGTAGGTTTTGGGTAAGACTGGGACATGGTGAATGAATTATTATTATTTTTCTCTCTGTGTGATATGGTGGCTGTGTGCTTGATTGCTTATAATGAGTAGGGTGTGGGTTGGTTTTACAGTTTTAGTTATGTATTCTAATTGAGGGGTCTGTCAGGGAGTTGTGGCTTCTATGAGCATCATGCTGATAGTGGCCATGAGTATTAATAGGTTTGGTGTTTAGTGCTTTGTACTGGGCCACGTGTAGCATCTTCTTGTGGGTTTTTTTTTTGGTTGGTCTGGTTTGTTTTTTTGCATGGACATTTTGGGTTGGGGTGATGCTGGGAAGGAAATCATCAGTCACATTGTTGTCTGTGAACAGTAAAAGGTTCATCTCAGATGGTGATGGGGTTTTCCAGTCTGTAGGGCCATGTCTGGGGCTGTGAAATGCCCGACGGTTTTGGGTGTAGCGTGACCTCTCAAGATACTGGCAGGCTTTTGTCGTCCAGATTGTCTCAGAACATCTAGATTTTGCCTCAGCTATTCATCAAGAACTTGTGGTTTTCTGGCATCACTGGCATGATCAGAGGATAGAAATTACTTTCTATTGTCATATATATTTGAGTTTTAAACATAAGCAGTTTAACACAAACCTGTCACGCTAGCAACTTTCTAAGTTTGATCAGAGTGATACTTAAGATCTGTTCCCATGGTGTGCCTCTGTCTTCCCATGTGGTCAGGCATTTGTTCCTTGTTAAAGCAAGTGTCTTGTGTGAGGTTTAACTTTTTCAGTGTACCGTACTGCCCTTAATAAAACTGTGTTGCTGACCTAACAAGCATTTGAGTCCATCCGTGCATCTGTTTTCTGCTTGAATGTCAGACTAGCTCTTTTGCCACTCAAAAAAAAAAAAAAAACAGGAAAGGAAACAATGCTCTCTTAAGTCTTTCTTATGCGAGAGGAGATCAGCAGGGGTTGATGGTTAGAATTGTCACTGTGCGACTTAGACTGCCACTGTGGTCATTCATTTTCTGACCATTAAGATTAGTTACGGCATTGTAGTTAGTTTCAGAGAAGTTTTAATGTGACTTGCCGCTTTGCTCAGATGTGGGAGGGAGTTCCTTATTAATTCTCTGGATTTCTGACAAATCAGGTGATTGCTCGGCATAACATGCTATACTAAAAACTCAGCTGATGATGTCAGGGGCTTTCCACGGGCTCCAACTAAGGTGGAGTAACTGCTGTTACGGCGCAAGAGCAGTGTGGTGCTAGGTAAACCCGTTTTTTTTTTTTTTTTTGTGGCTTCTTCTTAGCTGACGTTTATGTAAGTAGAACGGCATTGAAGTAGTTTATGCCATTTAAATTAATCTCAAACAAATGATGGGGCACATCTCCAAAGCTATTATAAAATGTAAACTTGAGCGAAAGAACAACTTAAAGTTTGAAGAGCAATAAGCTAATAAAACTATTAAAAATATATATTCAGCAGATGAGCTTTAGCCTGGCTCCGTTTTTTGTGAAGTCCCTGTGTGTTTAATCAGGTGGGGGTTTGCTGAGTTTCGGTAGGCTCATCATTGGATCCTGTCAGATCTGTGTAAACTGTAGTCCAGAGAAGAGGGAGGAGGAGAGTCTTGGTGTTCATGCAGTTTGTTCATGCGGTTTGAGTCATCTGGACAACGCGCAGGCCACAGGCATGACTAAATGCAATATTTCAGGACATGTTAGATCATCCAGTTAAACAGCATGATTTCAGCAAGTGGAGGGAAGGGAAATGCTCAGAGAAAATCCACACAGGCTGAGGATAAACATGCCGACTCTATACAGACAATGAAGGGAGATGAGCATCGAACCCCTGTCCACCATACAAATATGGCAGAAATATTAGCCATTAAACCAAATGCTTAGTCATCTTTGTTCTGACAAAAGCAGAGTTTCTTTGTTCACATTACAGTTTCGGAGGTTGTTGATCATGTTTTCTTATTAGACTACCATGCATGAATATGGCAGCTCTTCTGCTCTTTCTACAAACTGTGTAATATGGAACTGCAAATTTCAAGTTTTGTATATGTAGCTTTAACAATGATTTATTTATTAATAGAATGTCGGAAAAGTATACTCAAGCAGTGTAAGGCAGGTAATCACTTCAAAAATTCAAGCTGTAGCACAGTCTCTTATAAAATTATTTTATTACAGACCAGGTAAACACATAGAAGCCTCTTTTTGAGGGGGGCACAATGGTGTGATTTCTTTCACGGATAAGTTTCATCTGTACCCTTGACATTTTGTTGGTCTACTAGAACTCCTCAATGCATATCTCATTTCTAAAGCATGTGACTGATGCTTCCAGTGTGACATCTAGTTTCAAGGGGTTGCTTCTTCTAGTGTCTTTTGTTATAACTGTATGGAATGCACAAAAAAAAAAAAGTCATGATTTGTTCTGTGTGTTGCACATGATATAGGTCGGGATTCACTAATCCCCCGTGTAAGACTAACCAAGTCTTACTCAGAAACTGCAGTCTAAGAGTATGACGTCAGCGCGTCATGCATATTCATGAGGGCGCGCTGACTCAACTCTAAGGCTAACACGGAGTGTGCACGAGTGCAGGGGAGTGTCAGACTGCCGAGCAGTCCAAATATTCACGCCCCTGCAGGTGCCTAAACTGCAAATGTCAACTGAAATGAGTGAGTCCGCTCAAATGTCTACATACCCAACACTACACTCCCCCACATTCTAAATCCCTGTACAAGTTTAAAATGTAAAGCTTTCCTTTTTTTTATTTATTATTCCCGATATAGCTGCCCGTATTTGCACGTGTATGCGTGGGTTTGCCCATTGCTTAGCTACAGTTAGCAGTGTAGACATCGAAGAGGATAATAAACTACTTATATGCAAATTAAGCCAAATAGCATAGTGGTAGAGCCCTCGCACAAAGAGGAGGCATTCCCAGTTTGAGTCCCACCAATTCCCTTCCTATTTTCTGTAGGAAATGTGTGCATAAAAAGAATTCCTGACATTTATGTGATAGTGAACGATATTTTTTATATATATATATATATATATATATATATATATATATATATATATATATATATATATATGAAGGTGGAATGGTCATGCATACTGATAAATGCATAAGTAACGTATCATAAGCAATGTGAAGCACTGCTAAGCAAAGTTTACTAGTATTAAGCACAGTTAAGTATAATTGCTCATAGCTTAGCACTGCTTTAACTAGCGCAATAGCTTTGTGCGGAACTGTGCATCATGCCAACTAGCACAAACAAAACATGTTCGCGTGGAGCTGCGCACCGCGCTAACTAGAGCAACATTGGGCAACGTCGAGCAACGTTGGGCAAAGTTGAGCAAAGTTGGCTAAACACAGCCACACCTCCTAACCGGTCTGGCCAGTAGTAAAATAAAAAGCAATGACAGGCCTTGAACCCAGGGTACTGTGCACCATAATCACAGTACTAAACCATTAAGCCATGACAGCTTTACATAGGGATGCATTTCCAACACACTTATATATATCAATGGAAGTTTACCCATTGCTAAGCAGGTTTGCTTTTAGCTGAGATTTTTCAAAACTGGCCAATCACAAATAAGTGTGGGAAATGAGGCATATTTAAGCTCCATAGGTGGGAATAATTGACATAACTGGTTGTAGCTCCCATTTGCAGACAGTATGGCTGGTGTTGGAGAGGGCACTCATTTTCGAGCGCAATGGTGGGGCATTGAGGAGTCAAAAGTAATGGTTTGGCTCCTCGTCCATCATCATGATGCAAGACTCCTGCAGGGCCAGTTTCAGGGCACTGAGTACAAAGCGGAAGTCTGGAACTGTCTAGCACATGATGTCACCAGTGCCACAGGCATCCCTCGGACTGGTGAGCAGGTCAGACACCACTACTCAGACCTGAAGAGATGCAAGGAGGACCGACTGAACCAGTGGATACAGGAGGCCCATCAAATGGAAAATGCTCCACTACTGAGTATGTAGCCATGGAATGAAGTATGTAAGAATTGCTATAGTACTCCATGTTATGGATAGGTATGTCTCAATATCCCTTCATTTACTTCACAGCTGCAGGTGTCCATGCTGCAAATCAACAAGCCTATGCAGATAGGCTGCTAAGGCTGTGCCACCAGGCAGGTTAGTAACTATTCTGCATGTGTTGTCATATAAAAGAAGTGAGAGAGCCTGAAAAAGAGTGTTGTAACCCATTAATAAAGATATAATAAGTGTTGAATAACTTCTCTGCATGTACTGTTATATAAAATAAGTGAGACAGCGCAAAAAGGTATTGTAACCCATTAATAAAGGTATAATATGTCTTGAATAAAAGACCTCTGCATGCACTGATATATCAAATAAATGAGAGAGCCACTAGAAAAGTGTGTAATGTAATTAATAAAGGTATAATTCCTGGAGTGTGTCCTTGTCACTTTCTTCGACATGTTGTTGTACCCTTGCATTATAGAAATAGTACTGTTGTATTAAGCGCAGTCAAAACACACATGGGTAGGCCCATATAAAGTGGATGAAGGGAGTGCCAGTAGCTGTTAAGCATATATACAGACCCCAACTGTCGGTTCATGGCCGGCATGTACAGGTTAATCTGGCACATAATTAGCCTGTTATTGTGTTCCCTAGAAATGTCAGTGTGCTGCTAGAAATGTAGGGGGGCTGTTAACATATACCTGATAATGTCACCTGAGCACATCCAGATATGTAGATATATAAATAAATAAATGAAATATATAAATATGTAGCAGTAACATCTGCATCCAGGACAGTTTGTATGTCAGATACAGGTCAGGTATATCAAGAACTAGCAAAACCCATTTCACAATTTAACGGACATTTCCTAGTGTAATAATACATGTAGGGGATATATAACTGCAGTCAATAGGAATGTAGTGTAAACTATAAGTATGTATGGAGGTATCTTTTTACACCCTACTGTATGTGCATAAACAATGCAAATCCACACCTCAATGGGTATGTCTAATCTCATAACATTTGTTGGGACACATGTCCTATTGCTTTATAAATATCTGCATTTACTTTGATGCATGTGCCCTGTTCACATACCACAATCTTGGTGGCCTGTTGCCACCAATCAATCCTGCATGCTGTTGGAATGTCCACTGTTGTTCTATATATGCATGTGTTATGCTTGCTGTTCAACTGTTGGAACTCTGGTGTGTTTGGGTTAATGGGAATACTACTGTATGCTGTTACAACTAAATTGGAATGCTGTTGGCTATTACTAACCCATATTGTCATTAAATCCTCCTAAACATAGAATGTATGGAAAGGCCGGTCCCAGTAGACCCACCTATCCCACCTCAGCTGGCGATGGCACCTGGCACTAGCAGGTCCGGTGCCCAGCCTGGGACCTCCTCCTCCTTTGGCCCTGTGCCACCTTTGGGTGGAAGCGCTGCAGGGGATGGGGCTCATGCTCCACGTGCAAGCATGGCTGGAGGAGGGCCACCTATCACCCTCCAAACGGTCTGGGCTGTGGTGCGTAGGGAGATCAAGCATTCAGTGCTGATCCTCTACGCCAGCTCGAGGTAAGATTGGTGTGACTCACAGGTGAGCCTGCCCCTCCTATGCAGCCCCCAGCACATCCACCCTCCGGGCTGTGAAGGTGCAGTGGTGACTGCCCATGGGTGGGAATCTCAGTTCCACTGTTGCCATCTGTGGGCTCATGGGCTTGCGATTTCCACACATCCTTCCCCATCAATGGTGTTCACCCACCCCATGTGTCATATTCCGTCCCTGTATGCATCTAGTTTGTCTTGTCTGTTTACCTCCCCAACCTACCTCCCAAAATATACCTACTTCCCCTACCCCACATTCCACTCTCACCTGAAAAAAAAATGGGCAATCTGATCCCACAAAAAAATTACTCCCCATACATAGCTGCCCATTTTGCACACATGTCTGCTGGACACATAAACTGAAATTTAATTGGCAGTGCAACATACTTCGTTGTCCTCACCCCTCTCTTAAGGGTGGAAGTTTTCAAATTTCCCTCCAAATTACTAGTATATATACAGCTGTTGCTGTTAAAGAAATGAGCAGCTATGGACCTTCCCTACACCTGTCCTGCACATCCCAAGCTATTTTCCCTACTGTCTTTCCCTCTTTGTGCCCCTTTTTCACCACTTTCCTATCTCCCCATTTTCTTTTCTTTCAAAGAAATGAGCGTGGGGGTTAGCGGCAGTAAGCACTTTTAAGCAGTAGTTAGCAGGTTTGCGTGAGTGTGCACTTGTGTGCGCTTAGCTAAGTATTGCTAAGCATCGCGCAAACCCGTGCAAACCCGCATACAACTGCTTAAAAGTGCCTTAGTCACCCTGCATGGGAGGGGCCTTGTTCTGCTCAGCGGCAAAATAAAACACCAATGTCAGTCTTGAACCCTGGACACACTAGACTGCATGAAGTACCACTAAGCCACAGTAGATATGCAGCAGGTTGTTGCTGAAATATATATATCATGCATCAGAATAAGTGAATGTAAAGGTAAGATTGGAATGCCATAACACAAAACCTGTTCTGTGGAACTTTACCAGCAGTTGTTGTGGAATTGCATTACATGACTGTGATAACAGAATCAGCCATTTTAGCAGTAAATAATGTTACAGTAGCACTTTACAACCTCCACACAGTATCATAGCAGGACAATCCCCACCCAAATGTACAAAATACCTGTGTGTTCAAGGTCCAGCAAGGATGTAGGTAGGCATACTCAGTACTGGAATTGTCCAGTTTTCATGAGCATCCTGTGCTAACGTCAACAAAAAAAAGCACAAACTGTGCAGAAGTGAGTACTTTAATATCCACAGTATAGCAGTTCACAAACAGTTCATGTGCCAAATGAAAACATCTCAATAACTACATATGTATGGCAGCTAACTGCATAAGTAGAAAAGAAACTACATACTCCCATGTAGCTTGTGTTAGCATTTGTAGGGGTGAGTACAATTCTACACTGACAACTGTGTATTGGAAGTGGCAACATTCAGGTCTGAGTACAACATTCAAATCACTGGCTACACCCCTAGCATCAGATACAAGAAGTACACCAACCTTCTGACTTACACAATGGTGTCCACAGCAAACAAGCTGAAAGGGCTACGCCTACCTGACCTAGCAATTTATAGCATTTGGTTGCTATGACAGTGAGTACTGCAAGTACCACACAGTAGGCTGTATGCAATTGCCAAATGGTGGCCAAAAATAGGTAGAGAGGCCATCACATGCACATGTGCAGATACCTATAAAGCAGGCTGTATTAGCTGTCCACACATGCAATCATTTCATTGCAGGTACGGAGAGAGAGGGAGAGAGAGAGAGAGTGTTACAGAGTGACACAGACAGACAGAGACCACAGCAACAGCAACAGGAAACAAAAAAGATATAACAGAAAATATATTGGAAAAAAATATATATTAAAAAAATATATTGAAAAAAAAATATCTTGAAAAAAATATATTGAAAAAAAGAAAATATATTGAAAAAATATATATATTGAAAAAAAGAAAATATATTGAAAAAATATATATTGAAAAAATATATATAGAAAAAAATAATATATTGAAAAATATAATATATTGGAAAAAAATATTTTGAAAAAAGATATAAACAAAACAAAGTGTACAAAACACACAGAACTGACTACTACAAACACATAGAAAGGTATGTAACAGATATGTATTTACTGGCATGTAGTAGATGTTTTTGAAGAGTACTCTACATAGTTTGAATCATCCATATGTGGCAGCAGTACATATCTATGCACAGATGCCCTGCATAACTACTGTCATGGAGAAATCAGTGTGTAGCTGTGTGCAGTGGGATATGACTGTGACATATGTAGTTCAGCATTAAATGTCAAACATCTGATCCATGTTATCTGTGTTCTGCGCAGTAGTGTGCACAATGTCTGTTTGGGGGAGAAGCGCATACAGTTATGTAAACATGGATGTGACAGAGTAACAAATGCATAATAGTCATATTAATGTGTAGCTTAGCATTGGCAACAGCTGTACCAGGCTAGTATGCTAATTTAGCATTTGCAGCTATATATACATCCTCTAATATTACTGTTTGCTTACATGTGGCACCTGTTCATGTTGCAGCAAGGCCCAACAGGTCAGCCGTGAGGTACATGGACTTATAACAGTGTGGTCCTTGTGTGTGTATGGCACACACATACGGAGAGAATTGTCCGTGTCAGATATATTAGCATCTGTACATGTGCATAGAGCAAGGGACATACTGCAACTGTTTGTGAAAGGTGGATATATATATGTTGTTGAAGGTTGTTATGTGCATATTTCTATGTAGGTTATAGTGTGTGGCAAACCAGACAGCATACAGTGCTGGTATATGACATGCGGTGGTTAAACGCTGTGGGTATGATTCGTCAGGTTTGCAGTGTTGCAGCCATTGAGGCCTGCTAAAGCTACATGGGCTGAGAACACCTTCAATGCATTCTGCACAACACTGTGCAATATTACGACATAACTGTATACCTCACAACCTTCCCATACTTGATATTCCCACCATGAAAGGTGGACTGTATATGTGCCTATATGTATATCTATATGTACACCAATGGATATTTATATGTATGTGTGTGTGTATAAATATATATATATATATATATATAGAGAGAGAGAGAGAGAGAGAGACAGGGTCATATTTACTGCAACAGATGCCAGGTGACAAAGCCATGGACTCAAGCTCAATGTTGACACTGCATTGGCATCCCTCCTTGCAAAAACTAAGTACCCATTAACTACCACATAGGTGGTAGTCTACTTAACACTGAAGGTGTGATAAGAGACCATGGGACACAGGTGGACAGTAGTCTCCCCTTTGATAGTCACAGTGCCACACTAGTCATGCAATCTGTCTACGTGGCACACGTAATCACAAAAGTTGTGTCATCCAGGGAAATATAGGTCAGTGTTCCCCTCTACTCCACACACATAAAACCCATTATAGAGTGCAATGCCCCATGTGGTATGTACCTCACAAGACATCTACAGCAACTGGAAAGGACACAGACGTACCTCACAAAGAGTAATTACCAGCCTCAAACAGATGCCCTAGGCAGACCATCTCACAAAACCACAGCTAGACTGTGTCGCATACCATCTACCCAGAGGTGACCTCTACCTAACATGCAAAGCTATGTGAAACCCAGAGCTGTTGGACATGCTCCACGTAAACAGATCACAATCCCTATGAGCTACACGCTCTAGGGACCTAAACCTTGTCACCTCAATAAACAGCACATGCTGGAGGGATAGATCCCTATCTCAGAGACATCCCATACTCTGGAACAAACCACCTATCAATAGCAAATAAAGCTCCTAATTAGCAGTCGTCATATATAATCCTGATGATTGAATGGGAGCTAGGAAATACACCCCGGGAATCACCTCTGTGGCTCTGCTTGACAGGGCCACATGAAATTAAATTACCTGTGTGTCAAAGGCCATGGTAGCGTATGGCTAGACATCTATAGGTCCTACTGCCAATAGCCTATAACCTACCTATGAACCGATACACACCCACATGTACTTGTTGCAATAATTGCTATGTGAGGTTGACTGAGTGTGATGGTGAATGTGTTGGTGAATGTGTCAGAGTTCTGTATATGTTTGATGGCTAAGTGGGAAACAGTTTCTGTTATGGTATTATGTGTCCTAGCTGTGATCCTAGCAAAAGATGTGTATGCTATTGCTAGGCAGAAAAAGCAGTATGCCAGATGGTCTGACGTAGTCTGTTGGTGTCGATTGGGGTGCTCCATTGTAGGCTACTGCAGTACATGTATGCTTATTGAGTGTTACTGCTGGTGAATCCAACCCCTGAATGAACTGTAATACTACCTGAAGCTGTATGCCTAAACAGCACAGTATGGTGTAAGTCCACATGTCTTGGAACCACTGTTTTGTTTGTTGCCTGTAGTCCTCACAGATGACATACCTCAGTCATAAGGTCTTGTAACTACTGACACACAGTACTGTATGGTACACAGTTAAAGGTCATGTGGGTTGCCATACCTTTGTGCCTGGTATGTATGTCTGATGTGTGTGTCTGTATGCCTGTACCATGGCCTCTGTCATATGTGTGTTAAAGGATATAGGTGCGTATCTAGCAACATGTATAGTCTAGTACAGCAGTATGCCACCTATATTAACGAATGAGCACATATTTTAGGCAGGGGTTTGCCATCAATGACTAGTGTGGTATACTGGTAATACTGTAACTGGACTTTACAATCATTGCAATGGATTACATGTTACATTATGCATTAGCTTGATAATATACCCCCTGTGGCTAGGTTGTACATTGTGTCGCATACAGTGTGCCATGTACTGTTATATAGTCTTACATACTGGTTTATCTTTGTTGCTGTGCAAAACATGGTTTGATATATAGAGTGTGCCAGGCACTGTCAGGCAGTTGTGGGTTGAGCACTGATATGTGGTATTGAAAGTGTGCATCCTTTGACAGCCAATAGGTTGCTATATATGGTAGTTAATTGATATCTGTACTTTAGAATGTTAAGTGTGCCATTTGACTTGCTCACACATATTGCTTCATTGCCTTCCAGGGTCATGGCCCACCATCGTAATCCCGCATATAGCCAAGCAGAGGAGGAATGATTACAGACACCATGGTTCAGCACTACGCCCTGCTGTTCTCAAGAACCAGCCAGGACCAGCATGAGCGGACTGCACTGTGGCAAGATCTTGTCTGCAGGGTAAATGACGTAGGCATGCATAACCAGACATATGAGCAGGTACGCCATCACTGGAGTGATTTCATTAGACATGACCGGCAGCATGTGTCTGATATCCGTAGACAACAGCTTGCCACAGGTGGTGGGGTAGCCATCCATCCCACCCTCACCAGAGTGGAGGAGCTGCTCCTGAGCCAGGTTGCTCCTGGCCAACAACAACAACAACTAACATGCATCATCATGGAGGCCGAAGCCACCCAGCAAGTTGACATGGAGCATGCAGGTAACATGGCATAGCTGTACACTACTGTTACCTCTATTGGTAGATCATGCTTATGTGAGATGTGTACTGTGTAGTTACAAGATGTGGTGCCTAGTGTTGTGCAATAATAATAATTAGGAATATAATCTGCAGGCCTGTGACTGTCAACAGTCATACTACTGTAAGACTGCAAACACACAGTAGCAATGCCACAGTTGTTGCCACTGACAAACTGTCTTATATCCTTGTTGGTCCCTCTGGTGTGACAGCAAGGCAGCAGACCCATGCTGGTGAGTGTGCTCTACATTTAATATTGCTAATTAAATGTGCATGTCATAGGTGAGGTGTAGGCCATGTACACTTCACACACCAGCGAATAATGCATGCTGTGCATGTTTGCTGTGAGACTATGAACATCTCAGTAACATGAGTAGCTCTCTCAAACACATGCAATGCACAGAGCATCCCACACAATTGTGGCAACACTGTAGCGGATGTTGAATAGGCAGAGTCGATACACATGCACACAACATACACACCTGTGTCATATGCAGTACATGTTAACATGCTACACATGGTGTATTCAGACACCCACTGTAAGGTCACACTCCAGTATCCCAAATGTCATCCACACAGCACACATAATATACCTGAGGGGTAGAGGCCTCTCATGTGGCTGTGCGACACTCTTCAACACATAACACATTCATGTTAGGCAATGCCCCCTATTGGGCACCTTACAAACCCATGTAACAACTGGCCATGAAATGGTGAATGTAGCCATGGTACTGCAGTTCAGGTACAGCATGCTATGTGCTAATCTGGCACACATTAGTAGCCATGAGTGACCACATGATGCTGCATGATGATGTCTCATGGTACTACACCCCATCCAGTTACAGTGGCCACAGTACTACACATACCATTAATTGCTATGCACCTCAATGTTGTGTGTGTGCAAACATATGCACCTATACACAATATGCATAGCAATCACCATTTGTACAAAGTGACACACATATGTCTTGTAATGCTATTGAGTGCATAGGTCACATGACACACATTGTGTATGTGTGATGTTTAATGTGGCAGTTGTGCGGTAGCATGCCATGTCATGGCTGGTGCTGGCATGTCCACAATATGTCCTACACTCACCATAACCACTGTACAATGGCTATGTTGAGCAATGGTATTCCATCAGGTATACATGCACCACTCATCCTGTGTGTATACATAGCATGCATGTGCTAAACCTGTGTCCACAATTATCTGCTACAGACACAGATGCTCTAATCAGAAATGGATATCTATGTGACACACTGATACACATCCAGCCATGGTATGTATACCTGTGAGTGATGGCACATGGGACATTTCAGAGCTTTTAATACTTGCACAGCAATGTTGTGTCCATGTACACATTCTGTTCCAGGGTGAGGCCAATCACTGAACAAAACGCACATGCATCAAAGCTATGTATACTGTTATTAGCAAGGGCTGTCTACACTCACACTGCATGCTGTTGAGCAACACACTTCCTGCATGCTGTCACGTTTGATATAAATGTTTGGCTTGTGATACTGTACCCCACCATCACACACTATTAAGTATGTTCTGGATTGCTGGTGGTGTGTGTGTGTGTGTGTGTGTGTGTGTGTGTGTGTGTGTGTGTGTCTGTCTGTTTTAGTGAGGAGTGTATTTGTGTGCATGTGTTCATGTGTGCATGTGTGCATGTGTGTATGTATTCATGTGTGCATGTGTGCATGTGTGCATGTGTGCATGTGTTCATGTGTTCATTTGTGCATGTGTTCATGTGTGTATGTGTGCATGTGTGCATGTGTTCATGTGTGCATGTGTTCATGTGTGCATGTGTGCATGTGTGCATGTGTGCATGTGTTCATGTGTGCATGTGTGCAGACATCATGAACAGGTTGTAAAGTGTGTTTCCTGTCTTCCCCTCACAGGTGCTGATTTTGGGCTGGTTCACTGCAGCAGGGAAACTGATGTCACTGAGCATAATAGTGATAATGATGATAGGTGTGTTGAGGCACAGGCATGTTTGCCAGGGTCTTTCATTTGGCCAACAATCGACAGTACACAAGTGTCCACCACATCCATGCACACAGTCATACTGCCAATACATCCATCACCAATGCCCTTAGCTGAGGGACAGCATACAGCCGGCATTGGCCAGGACAGTGTGGTATCTATGGCACATGTATCCCAACACAGCAGCCATACCCGGATGTCTGGAAAGGTACCACATAGGCAGATGTCCAGGGGTTCTCATCAGAGCACTGCTGCTCATCATGCCACTGGCAGATATGCCACAGGTCTTACAACCTCATGCATGTTCCAGGCTGTCATGGAGGCACAGGCACATATGGAACGGTACACCAGACAGGGACTAAGGACACAGAGGGCACATAACACAGCCGTAATTGACAGTATCCATGACCTAGCAGGTGCCATCCATCATTACACTGAGGTCATTGATAGATGTTGGGGTGAGACATTAGATGTTCTCCGCAATGTCATGTCCATGTGTCAGGACAGTGCAGGATGGTTGAGTTGTCGACGTGGATGTATGCCAGCAACATCAGCAGCTGGCAGTCACCACAGACGTCTCTCAAGTCACAGCCGCTCCCGTAGTGCCAGTACCAGCCCCAGCAATGTTGGGGGTGGGCTATCCATAGACCGTCCAAGAAGACCACGTGCACATGGCTCTGGACAGTCCCAGCAGGGACCTGGGTCCAGTGTACATCCATCTACCTCTGGGGATAGTACCCAGTCAGGCTTAGTACCGGATAGTGTCAGTAGCACCCCTGCCAGGCACAGGTACTGTATCCGTGGCCAGAGATGATGATCTGTAAAGCCTGGCAGGTACAGTCTGTGGCTGTCCCACAAATACCCGTATATGGCAGCCACATGGTGGAACAGTGTGCATGCAGACACACACACACATAAACAAGACACCTATGGCTACCACATACCCACACACATTACATCAACATTGGCCCATAGCAGTACTCTTGGCCCTCACACACACAAACACACACACACACACACACACACACACACACACACACACACACACACACACACACACACGCACACATACATGTCGATTGTATGGCTCACTGTAGGCGTATGGCAAACCAACAACACACCCTGTGCATATGATAAAACATGTACCAATTCCTGTCATCTGTAACATCGATGCAGGAACAGGCTACCATGGTGCTGATGCACAGGGTGACTTTATAGCAGTATAGCAATGTTAGCATGTTGTCAGCAGTAGAGTGTAATGATATGCTTGAAGGTGTAGCTGAGCAGGCATGATGCATTTAAGCTATGATTGCCAATGTAGTAATATTTACACCAGGGTTAGTTCCAATAGTATATTGTCTGCCCACGTGCCACTTGGCTGATGTGTGTAGTATTGGCAGCATGTGCTAGAGAGTGGACAGTATGTGTGGGATGTGTGTGGCACAGATTTAAAGGTGTACATTTGTGAACATGGTGGAGATGCACTGTCTGCATGTATGTGCATAGTGGACACATGGACAGGGTGACATGCCCTGTATTACACAGTAGCACTCCATAGTCTCAATTGGTGGCCAGTATGCATTATACTACACACATTTCGGAACTTGACTACACATGTGTGTATGACATGGTTTGACACTGTGCTGTGGGTGATACTGTTACTATCTGTCATTGGTTTGCATTATGGTAGTATACATAACTTCAACAGCCTGACCATAACCAATCATTAGATGATGTCTTGAAAACTGACACACAGATGTAGGACACACAGTAACATTTGGATCCTTCAGGTACTATACTATGCCAGTAGCCAGTGGTATTCACCTGCACCCATTACTGAGACCACTCCTGTTTGGCATATAGCTCTCGTAGGTACAAGCAATCACAGTAGGGATATGTCCGTCCACGTCTGGTAATGCATACTGTTGCCTATAATGCATTATCCAGATGACACACACATCCTCCACAAGGGTATCACACAGACAGATCCCTGTTGTCAAACCCATGCTGTAAAGCTATAAGCCAACCAAAGCATAGTCATCCACCTTTATGGAACATAGTATCCCCACAGTACCACATAGGTGGTAGCCACCAACATGAAGAACAGGTACTGATATGTACATGCAACCAAGTGGTACGTCATCTCTCCTTTGATAATCACATTTCCAAAGGTATGTTTAAATCCCTCGGTGGATCACATAAGCAATAAGGGGTCTGCATGCATATCCACAAAGGTTGTTGTACACCTATAATGAATAGCCATCATTGATAGACCTTGCTGCATTTGAACAGGTCTGACATATATCTCGGCCATAAACCCTCACTCTCACAATTCTATAGAAACCTTAATGAGAGTCTTTGACATAGTTGACCTATGCCAAGGATCACTGCAGTGGCTGGCCTTGTCACAAGCATACAGATGTGACCCAAGGTCTGGAAAGCAGCAGCACACTTTTGAAAAGATGACAGATGTGTTCTTGGAGAAAGCAGGGTTCCCACACATGCAATAATTGAGGTCACATGTACATATATGTATTTGACACACAGCTACCTCACATGTGCAATGCACATACTGGTGTCATACAGTAGTAAAAGCAAAACCCACAAACCATTGACCAACAGTGTCACACATATAGAGCACACACACACACTCATCAAGTGCAGAATTCAAACCTCTACCGAACTACTTCATGAAAATACAGGAGTATGCATTTACACAATGGGCTATACACATCACAGTGAGTTCTCTTTTCCACAGGTATATTTGTAGGATGGTGACATCATCAGACCTGACAAGAATTAGTATACCACTTTTAAGGTGCTTGAGTACTCTCCAAAAATGTTACTCCTCTCCAAAGAGCACAAACAGACGTGCAATTGTCATATGCAGGATTTAAACCCCTACCTAATTGGTTTATGATACAACAGGAATACGCATTTACACGACACGCTATACACATTACTATGAGTGCTTCTTTCCACAGGTATATTTGCAGGATGGTGACATCATCAGACCTGCCAAAGATTAGTATACCACTTTTAAGGTGTTTGAGTACTCTCAAAAACTGTTGTTCCTCTCCAAGGAGATCACAAACAGACACATACACACTTGTCAAGTATAGGAATCAAACCCCTATCTAACTGGTTTTTGATACTACAGGAGTACACATTTATATGATGTGCTATACACATTACTGTGAGTTCTCTTTTCCACAGGTATATTTGTAGGATGGTGATATCATCAGACCTGGCAAAGATTAGTATACCACTTTTAAGGTGTTTGAGTACTCTCCAAAAAGGCTGCTTCTCTCCAAGGAGATCTCACACAAACAGACACACACACTTGGCAAGTGCAGGATTTAAACCCCTACACAACTGGTTTATGATATTGCCGGAGTACACACTTACACGACGCGCTATGCACATCACTGTATACTTGCTTTTCCACAGGTATATTTGTAGGATGGTGACATCATCAGACCTGACAAAGATTAGTATACCACTTTTAAGGTGCTTGAGTACTCTCCAAAAAGGTTGCTCCTCTCCAAGGAGATCATACACACACAAACAAACACACACACTTGTCAAGTGCAGGATTCAAACTCCTACCTAATTGGTTGATGGTACTATAGGTGTACACATTTACACAACGCATTATACACATTACTGTGAGTTTGAATTTCCACAGGTATATTTGTAGGATGGTGACATCATCAGACTAGACAAAGTGGGTTACATTAGTTGACATCGGGTGGGCTACACAGAAGGAATGTCTAAACACTTTGGCCATGTGATCATCAAAGGAGAGTTTACTATCTAACTGTGTCCCCAGGGCCTTCATGACTTTCTCCATACATACTGGAGTACCACCTATGTGGTAATTTGTTTGCACTTTGTTTTAGCCAAAGGGGATGACAATGCATTCTTTGGCATTCTTCTTGGGGCATTGTTTTGACACCGGGTATCTGTCTCTGTAAGCCCCTTCTGGAGGATGTGTGTGTCAGCCATAGAGTCGATTATGGACCACAGTTAGCAGTCATCTGCAAACCTGTTCAGACATACTCCTCCCGTGCTTGCCTGTACCTCTGAGCAGTGTCTACTGAACAGGTGGGATCCCAGGACCAAGACCTGTGGGATGCCATTTGTGACTGTCTTAGAGTCGGACATGGCACCCGCAACTCTGAACATGTGTGTTTGATCTGTGAGCCACTTGGCCACACATTCTGTGACATAGCTGTTAATGTTCAGGCTGGTAAGTGTGTCCATGATGACAGAGTGGGGAATGGTGTAAAAAGTCTCTAGTGAGGTCCAGGTGGGCTGTATGGACTACTTTCACCTCCATCTATGTCCTTGGTAACTGTTTGAAGTAAGTCACCTATGTTTAGGAGGCAGGATCTGCCTTTAACAAGGTGAGGTTGTGTAGAGTCCAGTGTCTGGAGGTCCCCAATGTCTCTATTTATGGGTTCCATGACAATTTGCTCAATAGTTTTGTAGACCAGGCTGAGTAGATATATAGGGCAATGGTTTCCAGGTTCTGTTGTGGCACCCCCTTTGTGGAGCTGGATGACTGTTAGTGTATGCCATTCTTTGGGTACATACCCTGTGGTACGATTGAGTCTGGCCAGTGAATGTAGGTGAGGGTGTAGTTCCTTTTGGGCCTAGTGTAAGACGCAGCCTGGGACACCATCCAGTCCCATTGATGCTGCATTCTTGGCTTTGGAGAGGGTTGTCTTTACCTGTACGTCCATGACGTCTGGGGCTCTGCATCCTTCTGTGATTGACACAGGCCCTTTTGGAGGTGATGGGGGAAGTTTACACTGAACTTGTCCCCCAGGATGTGGGCAATGAAAGTTGGTTCAGTGTGTTCCTTGCCATATGTCAATAGCTGACAGCATATTTGGAAGTTGACACCTACATGTCTGGTATAGCTACCGCAGGTTTTGTGGTTGTTATTCTTACAGTCCTTGGCAATTTGTCTTTTGAAAGTGTCCTTGAATTATTTTATGAGCGATCATTGCTTCTTCCTAATAATGATCAGTGATGCGTTTCCTTTAGTGAAGTTGGCTCTATCAGGTGTTAGTTTCCTTCTTCTGTTGTCTAGCTTATTTATGGGCAATGACCACCAGATTGTTTTCTTTTTTTGGAGGAGTGCATCTTGGTTTTATTTGTGATGTCTCGATCCATGCATCCCTGTAGATGTTCATAGGATGCACTTGTAAATGATTCTGCAGATTGTATACCATTATCCTATAGCAAGAGGGCTTTGGAACTTTCCACTTTTATCTTGGGACGTGTGCAGTTTGCCTTTGAAAATGTCTTCACAGTGGTTTCATTGACTGGGTGGGGGGGTGGGATGTGAATGTCCAATGTGATTACTTTATGATCTGATATTACCAGCGAGGGTTTTATCTCTGTTGTGGAACACTGGTACCCCATGTTGGTGATGATCATGTCCAGTATGGTGTCACCTCTCGTGGGCATGGTGACCAGCTGTTCCAGGGTGGTAGAGCTTTTAAACTCTAGGAGACATTGGGCAAAGGACATTGTACACAAGTAATTCTCCCACTCAATGTTTGGGTAGTTGTAATCACCTCATATAATGGTGTTTGATGGGACCTTTATATTTTCCACTGTTCTCAGGAATACTGAGTGAGGTTCCTGTGGCAAGGTAGGTGATCTGTAGCAGGCTACAATCTGATGAGCAGCTTTGCCCAATGTTAGTTGCACTTGCATTGTCTCCAAGGCCTCATGCTGTGCCACTAACCTGAAGGTGTGGGTATCCATAAGGTAAATGGGTACACTCCTTCCTTTTGTATTTCACTAGTGGTTTTGGGACCGAAGGTCAGAGGGATTGTAAGTGTTTTACGTGGAGCATGTCCAACAGCTCTGCATTTGACATAGCTTTGTATGTTAGGCAGTGAACATATCTGAGTAGGCGATATGCAAGGGAGTACAGATGGAGCATTTTGAGATGGTCTGTGTATGGCATGTATTTCAGGCCACTAATGCTCTTTGTGAGGTATTGCTGCAGGCTTTCCAGTTGTTGTAGTTGTCTTGTGAGGTACATAGCAAAAGTGCGTTGTACTCTATTATAGTTCTAGTGAGTGATGAGTAGTGGGGAACAATGTCCTCTTCTATTCTGCATGAGACACATTTTGTGATGAGGTGTGCCACATAGCAGGGTTTCCTGACTACTGTGGAGATGTGATTATCACAGTTGTGTCCAGTGTCCACCTGTGACCCAAGGTCTCTTGTCACACTTTCAGTGTTAAGTATACTACCACCTATGTTGTAATTCTTGGCTACAGAGTTTTTAACAAAGGGGATGACAATGCACCTTTTGGCATTGAGCTAGAGCCCATGGCTTTGACAACAGCCATCTGTCTCAGTGAGGCCCTTTTGTAGGATGTCCACATCTTTAGTGTTTACAATTGTGGCTCCTAGTTTGCAGTCCTCTGGAAACTTCAGTAGCCACAGACCTTCCATGGTAAAATTTACTTCAGGGAAGTAGATACTAAACAGGACAAGACACAGGACTGGACCTTGTGGTACAGCACTCATCACTGGTCCAAAGTCATACTTGGAGTCTGCTACTTTCACAGTGTGTGTTCTGTCAGTAAGCCTGTTGGCAACCCATCTTGTGACATAGCAATTTATACCTAGTTTAGTGGGTTTATATATATTTCCAGAGTGTGGGGTGGTGTTGTAAGCCATGGCAGGATCAACATAGGCTGTATGAACCACTTTACCCTTGTCAACAGTTCTGTTGACTGCTTCAGTGTCATCTATCAGGTTTAGGTGACATGATCTGCATTTTACAAACCCAACATGGTTGTGGTCCAGGGTTTGGGGATTACAAATGTATTTTTTTATATGTTGTATGATGATACATTCCATGGCCTTGAAGAGCGGGCTCGTCAGGCTAATGGGGTGCTAATTCTTGGAGTCCGTGGTGTCTCCACCCTTGTGTAGTGGGATAACCATCATTGTGCACCATTCAACAGGCACAAAGTATGAGGTGAGGCTATAACCGCACATGGTACGTCAGTGTGGTGCCTGTTTGTTCTGTGGTTTGTATGAAACACAGCCTGTGAAGTTATTTGGTCCCATGGCTGCTGTGATACTGGCTTTGGAGAGTGTTTTTTACCTGTGCAGCCGGGATGACAGCAACTTTGCAGTCTTCCATTATAGAGATGTGCTCTTTCATGGGTGAGAGGAGGGTACAGTTAACACTGATCCTATCTGCCAGGATGTTGGCAATATCAGTTGGGTCTGTATATTTAGTGCCATTGAGCTGTGACTCAAAACAGATCTGAGTGTAGCCATGACATGGACCTGTCTGTTAGGCAGAGATCTCCTGAGTAGACAGTATGCAACAGAGTACAGATTGGGTTACATTCAGTCTTGTTGCATGGGGCAACTGTTTGAGGCCAGTAATCCTCTTGTTAGGGTACTTTAGTGGTCTTTCTGGCTGCTGAACGTGCCTAGTCAGATTAATCGCAAGTGTGTTGTGGTACTCTCTGACGGGTCTGATGACTGATGAGTACTGGGAACCTCCTTTGACCTACATACACAGACCTTGGCAGTTTGTGTGAACACATAACATGATTTTCTGACAACTTTGTGAATGTGTTTCTGGAAGTAGAGATGTCTATCCACACATTTGTCCATAGATCCCTTATTATCACCTCCGTATTTGGCATAAGTGTGTGAGCATGCCCAGTATGACCTTTTAGTATGTTGCTGCCTGACATTTGCTTCATTTTTTACGTGCGTGAGCATGACCAATATGACCTTTCAGTGTGATGCTGAATGAAATCCACTACATTTGTTGGAGTGTGTGAGCACGCCCAGTATAGACATTTATACTATATGTGTATGGAAAATCAAGTTGTATTTTTACAGCAGGTCTCACCTTTGTATAATAGATCAACAGGGATCATGCTGTGCCTGCAGGGCTTCCATGAGACACTTTGCATAGACTTGTCAACATTTCTACATACAGGGGGGACAGCTATTCTTTGTACATTTCTACCCAGGGGCACACTTGATTGTTACTGTGGGTGTACATACGATGAGGGGTTCACCTGACACTTATATACACATTTGCTATGCCTGCACTGTTATGTACGGTACACCATTTCAGTCTGTACTGTTGCCTATCATACTGGCTTGAGGCATACTACTGTACTACACCTCTTAGCGTCCAATGCCACATACATTAAATTGCAACTTCATAGCCTACACAACCCATATCACACTGCCTGGCCTGATGTTCTCTGTCTGCATAGGCCTGTGGGGGAGGTTACCCATATGCGTCTTTAGGGGCATCTTACAGCATTTCTTTGTGTTTGCATTACTGTGCAATTGTCCTGCTGTGTTTGTGCTACTGAAATGCTATCATGGCTTAGTGGTTCAGTACTGTGACTAGAATGCACAGTGTCCTGGGTTCAAGCCCTGTCAGTGCTTTTTATTTTCATGCTGGGCAGACCAGACTGCTTAAGGGACAGTAAAGCTAATATGAGTATGTTTACCTGACTTTGCTCAACTTTGCCCGATCTTGCCCAACATTGCTCAACATTGCCTGACATTGCACTAGTTAGCACGGGCAATTTTGTTTACATATATTAAATATTGGTAAAATCTGCTTAGCACTGCTTAAAACATGGCAATCATGCCTTAGGTGGTGCTGCAGGGCTGCTTATGCTGGATGCACATACTACACTCCCTATACATGTTTGGAAACAGGTAGTGTCAAGTTAGGCATCCCTTTTATTTTATGTGCGAGTCAGAGAGAGGAATCATTTCCAGGGTTCCTACTGAGCCAGTGTATGTGCTATGCGTTGCCTCTTTGCCAAGGCCAAGGCATACTGGGCGCACCTCCTTCTGCCTCCTAGGGCAGGCTCAGGTTGTTCCTCCTCTGAGTCACGCTGTGCTTGTGCAGGCCTTGGCAATGGTGGGGGGCTGTTTGGCCCTGCCCCATGCTGTTCCTGCTGCAGCTCTTTTCATAGGATCATATTGTGTAGCATGGCACATACCATGACAATTTGGGTACATGTAGTTGGTGAGTACTGCAAGGCTCCACCAGATGTGTCCAGGCACCAGAACCTTGACTTGAGCATCCCAAACACATGCTCGATTACATTTCATTTTTGTGCGTGTGCCTCATTATGGAGTTCTTGTTCAGGTGTGTGTGCATTTCTCATGGGTGTCATCAGCCACGGCTCCAGTGCATATCCAGCATCCCCCACTAGGTGACCGTCAGGGATATCCCCATTGGCAAATGTCTGGTACAGTTGCATCAGATGCCAGATATGGGAATCGTGGTAGCTTCCAGGGCAGCCAGCACACACATTCAGTATTATGCCCTGGGCATTGCACATGACCTGGCAGTTGATGGAGTGGAAGCCCTTGCGGTTGATGTAGGGCCTACCTCGCTCACTGGCTGGTGCTTTGATGTGTATGTGCGTGCAGTCAATTGCACCCACTACCTCAGGGTATTCTGCTATTTGCTGGAAGAGATGCATATTGCTGGCCAATACATCACGGGAATTGGGGAAATATACATGATCACCGACATGTGCTGACATGGCATTCAGGAACTGGTGCAGTACCCTGGATGCTGATGCGTGTAAAATCCCCATCATATCACCAGTTGTCTCTGGAAGGTACCTGTTGCTAGTATTCTTAGGCCAACACATACCTTGGTTTCCACTGGGATGGGATCCCCTCTGTTGGTTCTGTGTGTGAGGCGTGGCCTGCACAGCTCAACAATTTGCTGCAGGAGCACTCTGCCCACTCTATAGAACTCCACTATCTCCAGCTCATGTAGCCCTGGTAGGTTACCCTGGGTCTGTACACTCTTCTCCATCTCCTCACTGTGGGTTGCTCAGCAACATTCGCAATGGCACCACCCTCAGCATCTTGCACATGTTGCCTTATAATAGCAATGGAAGCCCCTAACATTTTTTTGTCTCAGTTAAGCTTTTTAAGTTTTCACTTCTCTTAGTATACTGCAGTGTTACAGTGTTTCTGAGTAAAACATGGGGGAATGTTGTTTGCAGAGTTTTAAGTGCTGGGCTGGGCTGGGCTAGTGTACTGCCTGTGTAATTGGCTGATTCTGATTGATTTCACCTGGCAGCTCTGCTACTTCTCCTTAGTTAACTTCCTACTACTACTTTCCCTTCCTTTTCCCTTTCTGTTTCCACAGGGGGCAGCGCCATGCAAACAAGCGCAAACACATGCACACGAGTGCACACGCATGCACACAGCCTTACACATGCTTACACAGGCTTTGGCAGGTGCACATCCATGCATACAGTCTTAGACAGCCTTACACAGGCTTACACGGGTGCACACAGGCTTAGATGGGTTTACAGGCACACACACGTGTGCACGCACACAGTGTAAGCATCTTTGCAAGAAACTTTAGTGGTAGCCACGGCGTGCACCTTCGGTTTCTGGGTTTCAGTTCAGACAACTGTAGACACGCCTCTTCCAGTCCATCATCATGATGCAAGACTCCTGCAGGGCCAGTTTCAGGGCACTGAGTACAAAGCGGAAGTCTGGAACTGTCTAGCACATGATCTCACCAGTGCCACAGGCATCCCTCGGACTGGTGAGCAGGTCAGACACCACTACTCAGACATGAAGAGATGCAAGGAGGACCAACTGAACCAGTGGATACGGGAGGCCCATCAAATGGAAAATGCCCCACTACTGAGTATGTAGCCATGGAATGAAGTATGTAAGAATTGCTAAAGTAGTCCATGTTATGGATAGGTATGTCTCAATATCCCTTCATTTACTTCAGAGCTGCAGGTGTCCATGCTGCGAATCAGCAAGCCTATGCAGATAGGCTGCTAAGGCTGTGCCACCAGGCAGGTTAGTAATTATTCTGCATGTGTTGTCATATAAAAGAAGTGAGAAAGCCTGAAAAAGAGTGTTGTAACCCATTAATAAAGGTATAATAAGTATTGAATAACTTCTCTGCATGTACTGTTATATAAAATAAGTGAGACAGTGCAAAAAGGTATTGTAACCCATTAATAAAGGTATAATATGTCTTTAATAAAAGACCTCTGCATGCACTGATATATCAAATAAATGAGAGAGCCACTAGAAAAGTGTGTAATGTAATTAATAAAAGTATAATTCCTGGAGTGTGTCCTTGTCAATTTCTTCGATATGTTGTTGTACCCTTGCATTATAGAAATAGTACTGTTGTATTAAGCGCAGTCAAAACACACATATGGGTAGGCCCATATAAAGTGGATGAAGGGAGTGCCAGTAGCTGTTAAGCATATATACAGACCCCAACTGTCGGTTCATGGCCGGCATGTACAGGTTAATCTGGCACATGAGTAGCTTGTTATTGTGTTCCACAGAAATGTCAGTGTGCTGCTAGAAATGTAGGGGGCTGTTAACATATACCTGATAATGTCACCTGAACACATCCAGATATGTAGATATATAAATATAAATGAAATATATAAATATGTAGCAGTAACATCTGCATCCAGGACAGTTTGTATGTCAGATACAGGTCAGGTATATCAAGAACTAGCAAAACCCATTTCACAATTTAACGGACATTGCCTAATGTAATAATAAATGTAGGGGATATATAACTGCAGTCAATAGGAATGTAGTGTAAACTATAAGTATATATAAGTTGTTAATGGAGATATCTTTTTACACCCTACTGTATGTGCATAAACAATGCAAATCCACACCTCAATGGGTATGTCTAATCTCATAACATTTGTTGGGACACATGTCCTATTGCTTTATAAATATCTGCATTTACTTTGATGCATGTGCCCTGTTCACATACCACAATCTTGGTGGCCTGTTGCCACCAATCAATCCTGCATGCTGTTGGAATGTCCACTGTTGTTCTATATATGCATGTGTTATGCTTGCTGTTCAACTGTTGGAACTCTGGTGTGTTTGGGTTAATAGGAATACTACTGTATGCTGTTACAACTAAATTGGAATGCTGTTGGCTATTACTAACCCATATTGTCATTAAATCCCCCTAAACATAGAACGTATGGAAAGGCCGGTCCCATTGGACCCACCTGTTCCACCTCAGCTGGTGATGGCACCTGGCACTAGCAGGTCCAGTGCCCAGCCCGGGACCTCCTCCTCCTTTGGTCCTGTGCCACCTTTGGGTGGAAGCGCTGCAGGGGATGGGGCTCATCCTCCACGTACAAGCATGGCTGGAGGAGGGCCGCCTATCACCCTCCAAACGGTCTGGGCTGTGGTGCGTAGGGAGATCAAGCATTCAGTTGATGATCCTCTATGCCAGCTTGAGGCAAAAGTGGTGTGACTCACAGGTGAGCCTGCCCCTCCTACACAGCCCCCAGCACAGCCACCCTCCGGGCTGTGAAGGTGCAGTGGTGACTGCCCATGGGTGGGAATCTCAGTTCCAGTGTTGCCATCTGTGGGCTCATGGGTTTGCGATTTCCACACATCCTTCCCCATCAATGGTGTTCACTAACCCCATGTGTCATATTCCACCCCTGTATGCATCTTGTTTGTCTTGTCTGTTTACCTCCCCAACCTACCTCCCAAAAAATACCTACTTCCCCTACCCCACATTCCACTCTCACCTGAAAAAAAAATGGGCAATCTGATCCCACAAAAAAATTACTCCCCATACATAGCTGCCCATTTTGCACACATGTCCGCTGGACACATAAACTGAAATTTAATTGGCAGTACAACATACTTCGTTGTCCTCACCCCTCTCTTAGGGGTGGAAGTTTTCAAATTTCCCTCCAAATTACTAGTATATATACAGCTGTTGCTGTTAAAGAAATGGGCAGCTATGGACCTTCCCTACACCCGTCCTACACATCCCAAGCTGTTTTCCCTACTGTCTTTCCCTCTTTGTGCTCCTTTTTCACCACTTTCCTATCTCCCCATTTTCTTTTCTTTCAAAGAAATGAGCGTGGGGGTTAGCGGCAGTAAGCACTTTTAAGCAGTAGTTAGCAGGTTTGCATGAGTGTGCACTTGTGTGCACTTATCTAAGTATTGTTAAGCGTCGCGCAAACCCACGCAAACCCACATACAACTGCTTAAAAGTGCCTTAGTCACCCTGCATGTGAGGGGCCTTGTTCTGCTCAGCGGCAAAATAAAACACCAATGTCAGTCTTGAGCCCTGGACACACTAGACTGCATGAAGTACCACTAAGCCACAGTAGATATGCAGCAGGTTGTTGCTGAAATATATATATCATGCATCAGAATGAGTGAATGTAAAGGTAAGATTGGAATGCCATAACACAAAACCTGTTCTGTGGAACTTTACCAGCAGTTGTTGTGGAATTGCATTACATGACTGTGATAACGGAATCAGCCATTTTAGCAGTAAATAATATTACAGTAGCACTTTACAACCTCCACACAGTATCATAGCAGGACAATCCCCACCCAAATGTACAAAATACCTGTGTGTTCAAGGTCCAGCAAGGATGTAGGTAGGCATACTCAGTACTGGAATTGTCCAGTTTTCATGAGCATCCTGTGCTAACGTCAACAAAAAAAAACACAAACTGTGCAGAAGTGAGTACATTAATATCCACAGTATAGCAGTTCAAAAACAGTTCATGTGCCAAATGAAAACATCTCAATAACTACATATGTATGGCAGCTAATTGCATAAGTAGAAAAGAAACTATATACTCCCATGTAGCTTGTGTTAGCATTTGTAGGGGTGAGTACAATTCTACACTGACAACTGTGTACTGGAAGTGGCAACATTCACGTCTGAGTACAACATTCAAATCACTGGCTACACCCCTAGCATCAGATACAAGAAGTACACCAACCTTCTGACTTACACAATGGTGTCCACAGCAAACAAGCATGGTCCCCACTTTGGAAAGCTGAAAGGGCTACGCCTACCTGACCTAGCAATTTATAGCATTTGGTTGCTATGACAGTGAGTAGTGCAAGTACCACACAGTAGGCTGTATGCAATTGCCAAATGGTGGCCAACAATTGGTACAGAGGCCATCACATGCACATGTGCAGATACCTATAAAGCAGGCTGTATTAGCTGTCCACACATGCAATCATTTCATTGCAGGTACGGAGAGAGAGAGGGAGAGAGAGAGAGAGTGTTACAGAGTGACACAGACAGACACAGACCACAGCAACAGCAACAGGAAACAAAAAAGTTATAACAGAAAATATATTGGAAAAAAATATATATTAAAAAAATATATTGAAAAAAATATCTTGAAAAAAATATATTGAAAAAAGAAAATATATTGAAAAAATATATATATATTGAAAAAAAGAAAATATATTGAAAAAATATATATTGAAAAAAAATATATTTAGAAAAAAATAATATATTGAAAAATATAATATATTGGAAAAAAATATTTTGAAAAAAGATATAAACAAAACAAAGTGTACAAAACACACGGAACTGACTACTACAAACACATAGAAAGGTATGTAACAGATATGTATTTACTGGCATGTAGTAGATGTTTTTGAAGAGTACTATACATAGTTTGAATCATCCATATGTGGCAGCAGTACATATCTATGCACAGATACCCTGCATAACTACTGCCATGGAGAAATCAGTGTGTAGCTGTGTGCAGTGGGATATGACTGTGACATATGTAGTTCAGCATTAAATGTCAAACATCTGATCCATGTTATCTGTGTTCTGTGCAGTAGTGTGCATAATGCCTGTTTGGGGGAGTAGCGCATACAGTTATGCAAACATGGATGTGACAGAGTAACAAATGCATGATAGTCATATTAATGTGTAGCTTAGCATTGGACACAGCTGTACCAGGCTAGTATGCTAATTTAGCATTTGCAGCTATATATACATCCTCTAATATTACTGTTTACTTACATGTAACACCTGTTCATGTTGCAGCAAGGCCCAACAGGTCAGCCGTGAAGTACATGGACTTATAACAGTGTGGTCCTTGTGTGTGTATGGCACTGACATACAGAGAGAACTGTCTGTGTCATATATATTAGCATCTGTACATGTGCATAGAGCAAGGGATATACTGTAACTGTTTGTGAAAGGTGGATATATATATATGTTGTTGAAGGTTGTTATGTGCATATTTCTATGTAGGTTATAGTGTGTGGCAAACCAGACAGCATACAGTGCTGGTATATGACATGTGGTGGTTAAATGCTGTGGGTATGATTCGTCAGGTTTGCAGTGTTGCAGCCAGTGAGGCCTGCTAAAGCTACATGGGCTGAAAACACCTTCAATGCATTCTGCACAACACTGTGCAATATTACGACATAACTGTATACCTCACAACCTTCCCATAATTGATATTCCCACCAAGAAAGGTGGACTGTATATGTGCCTATATGTATATCTATATGTACACCAATGGATATTTATATGTACGTGTATATATATATATATATATATAGAGAGAGAGAGAGAGACAGAGAGACAGGGTCATATTTATACTGCAACAGATGCCTGGTGACAAAGCCATGGACTCAAGCTCAATATTGACACTGCATTGGCATCCCTTCTTGCAAAAACTCAGTACCCATTAACTACCACATAGGTGGTAGTCTACTTAACACTGAAGGTGTGATAAGAGACCATGGGACACAGGTGGACAGTAGTCTCCCCTTTGATAGTCACAGTGCCACACTAGTCATGTAATCTGTCTATGTGGCACACGTAATCACAAAAGTTGTGTCATCCAGGGAAATATAGGTCAGTGTTCCCCTCTACTCCACACACATAAAACCCATTATAGAGTACAATGCCCCATGTGGTATGTACCACACAAGACATCTACAGCAACTGGAAAGGACACAGACATACCTCACAAAGAGTAATTACCAGCCTCAAACAGATGCCCTAGGCAGACCATCTCACAAAACCACAGCTAGACTGTGTCGCATACCGTCTACCCAGAGGTGACCTCTGCCTAACATGCAAAGCTATGTGAAAACCAGAGCTGTTGAACATGCTCCACATAGACAGAACACAATCCCTATGAGCTACACGCTCTAGGGACCTAAACCTTGTGACCTTAATAAACAGTACATGCTGGAGGGATAGATTCCTATCTCCGAGACATCCCATACTCTGGAACAAACCACCTATCAATAGCAAACAAAGCTCCTAATTAGCAGTCATCATATATAATCCTGATGATTGAATGGGAGATAGGAAATACACCCCGGGAATCACCTCTGTGGCTCTGCTTGACAAGGCCACATGAAATTAAATTACCTGTGTGTCAAAGGCCAGGGTAGCATATGGCTAGACATCTATAGGTCCTACTGCCAATAGCCTATAACCTACCTATGAACCGATACACACCCACATGTACTTGTTGCAATAATTGCTATGCGAGGTTGACTGAGTGTGATGGTGAACGTGTTGGTGAATGTGTCAGAGTTCTGTATATGTTTGATGGCTAAGTGGGAAACAGTTTCTGTCATGGTATTATGTGTCCTAGCTGTGATCCTAGCAAAATATGTGTATGCTATTGCTACGCAGAAAAAGCAGTATGCCAGATGATCTGACTTAGTCTGTTGGTGTCGACTGGGGTGCCCCATTGTAGGCTACAGCAGTACATGTATGCTTATTGAGTGTTACTGCTGGTGAATCCAACTCCTGAATGAACTGTAAACTACCTGAAGCTGTATGCCTAAACAGCACAGTATGATGTATGTCCACATGTCTTGGAACCACTGTTTTGTTTGTTGCCCGTAGTCCTCACAGATGACATACCTCAGTCATAAGGTCTTGTAACTACTGACACACAGTACTGTATGGTACACAGTTAAAGGTCATGTGGGTTGCCATACCTTTGTGCCTGGTATGTATGTCTGATGTGTGTGTGTGTTTGTCTGTACCATGGCCTCGGTCATATGTGTGTTACAGGATATAGGTGCATATCTAGCAACATGTATAGTCTAGTACAGCAGTATGCCACCTATATTAACGAATGAGCACATATGTTAGGCAGGGGTTTGCCATCAATGACTAGTGTGGTATACTGGTAATACTGTAACTGGACTTTACAATCATTACAATGGATTACATGTTACGTTATGCATTAGCTTGATATATACCCCCTGTGACTAGGTGGTGCATTGTGTCACATACAGTGTGCCATGTACTGTTGTATAGTCTTACATACTGGTTTATCTTTGTTGCTGTGCAAAACATGGTTTGATATATAGAGTGTGCCAGGCACTGTCAGGCAGTTGTGGGTTGAGCACTGATATGTGGTATTGAAAGTGTGCATCCTTTGACAGCCAATAGGTTGCTATATATGGCAGTTAATTGATATCTGTACTTTAGAATGTTAAGTGTGCCACTTGACTTGCTCACACATATTGTTTCATTGTCTTCCAGGGTCATGGCCCACCATCGTAATCCCGCATATAGCCAAGCAGAGGAGGAATGATTACAGCCACGATGGTTCAGCACTATGCCCTGCTGCTCTCAAGAACCAGCCAGGACCAGCATGAGCGGACTGTACTGTGGCAAGATCTTGTCTGTAGGGTAAATGGCGTAGGCATGCATAACCTGACATATGAGCAGGTACGCCATCACTGGAGTGATTTCATTAGACATGACCGGCAGCATGTGTCTGATATCCGTAGACAACAGCTTGCCACAGGTGGTGGGGTAGCCATCCATCCCACCCTCACCAGAGTGGAGGAGCTGCTCCTGTGCCAGGTGGCTCCTGGCCAACAACAACAACAACTAACATGCATCATCATGGAGGCTGGAGCTACCCAGCAAGTTGACATGGAGCGTGCAGGTAACATGGCATAGCTGTACACTACTGTTACCTCTATTGGTAGATCATGCATATGTGAGATGTGTACTGTGTAGTTACAAGATGTGGTGCCTAGTGTTGTGCAATAATAATAATTAGGAATATAATCTGCAGGCCTGTGACTGTCAACAGTCGTACTACTGTAAGACTGCAAACACACAGTAGCAATGCCACAGTTGTTGCCACTGACAAACTGTCTCATATCTTTGTAGGTCCCTCTGGTGTGACAGCAAGGCAGCAGACCCATGCTGGTGAGTGTGCTCTACATTTAATATTGCTAATTAAATGTGCATGTCATAGGTGAGGTGTAGGCCATGTACACTTCACACACCAGCGAATAATGCATGCTGTGCATGTTTGCTGTGAGACTATGAACATCTCAGTAACATGAGTAGCTCTCTCAAACACATCCAATGCACAGAGCATCCCACACAATTGTGGCAACACTGTAGCAGACGTTGGATAGGCAGAGTCGATACACATGCACACAACATACACACCTGTGTCATATGCAGTACACATTAACATGCTACACATGGCGTATTCAGACACCCACTGTAAGGTCACACTCCAGTATCCCAAATGTCATCCACACAGCACACATAATATACCTGAGGGGTAGAGGCCTCTCATGTGGCTGTGCGACACTCTTCAACACATAACACATTCATGTTAGGCAATGCCCCCTATTGGGCACCTTACAAACCCATGTAACAACTGCCCATGAAATGGTGAATGTAGCCATGGTACTACAGTTCAGTTACAGCATGCTATGTGCTGATCTGGCACACATTAGTAGCCTTGAGTGACCACATGATGCTGCATGATGATGTCTCATGGTACTACACCCCATCCAGTTACAGTGGCCACAGTACTACACATATCATTAATTGCTATGCACCTCAATGTTATGTGTGTGCAAACATATGCACCTATACACAATATGCATAGCAATCACCATTTGTACAAAGTGACACACATATGTCTTGTAATGCTATTGAGTGTATAGGTCACATGACACACATTGTGTATGTGTGATGTTTAATGTTGCAGTTGTGTGGTAGCATGCCATGTCATGGCTGGTGCTGGCATGTCCACAATATGTCCTACACTCACTGTAACCAATGTACAATGGCTATGTTGAGCAATGGTATTCCATCAGGTATACATGCACCACTCATCCTGTGTGTATACATAGCATGCATGTGCTAAACCTGTGTCCACAATTATCTGCTACAGACACAGATGCTCTAATCAGAAATGGATATCTATGTGACACACTGATACACATCCAGCCATGGTATGTATACCTGTGAGTGATGGTGCACGGGACATTGCAGAGCTTTTAATACTTGCACAGCAATGTTGTGTCCATGTACACATTGCGTTCCAGGGTGAGGCCAATCACTGAACAAAATGCACATGCATCAAAGCTATGTATACTGTTATTTGCAAGGGCTGTCTACACTCACACTGCATGCTGTTGAGCAACACACATCCTGCATTCTGACACGTTTGATATAAATGTTTGGCTTGTGATACTGTACCCCACCATCACACACTATTAAGTATGTTCTGGATTGCTGGTGGTGTGTGTGTGTGTGTGTGTGTGTGTGTGTGTGTGTGTGTGTGTGTGTGTGTGTGTGTGTGTGAGTGTGTGTGTCTGTTTTAGTGAGGAGTGTATTTGTGTGCATGTGTTCATGTGTGCATGTGTGCATGTGTGTATGTATTCATGTGTGCATGTGTGCATGTGTGCATGTGTTCATGTGTTCATGTGTGCATGTGTTCATGTGTGTATGTGTGCATGTTTGCATGTGTTAATGTGTGCATGTGTTCATGTGTTCATGTGTTCATGTGCGCATGTGTTCATGTGTGCATGTGTGCATGTGTTCATGTGTGCATGTGTGCAGACATCATGTACAGGTCGTAAAGTGTGTTTCCTGTCTTCCCCTCACAGGTGCTGATTTTGGGCTGGTTCACTGCACCAGGGAAACTGATGTCACTGAGCATAATAGTGATAATGATGATAGGTGTGTTGAGGCACAGGCATGTTTGCCAAGGTCTGTCGTTTGGCCAACAATCGACAGTACACAAGTGTCCACCACATCCATGCACACAGTCATACTGCCAATACATCCATCACCAATGCCCTTAACTGAGGGACAGCATACAGCCAGCATTGGCCAGGAGAGTGTGGTATCTATGGTACATGTATCCCAACACAGCAGCCATACCCGGATGTCTGGAAGGGTACCACATAGGCAGATGTCCAGGGGTTCTCATCAGAACACTGCTGCTCATCATGCCACTGGCAGACGTGCCACAGGTCTTACAACCTCATGCATGTACCAGGCTGTCATGGAGGCACAGGCACATATGGAACGGTACACCAGACAGGGACTAAGGGCACAGAGGGCACATAACACAGCCATAATTGACAGTATCCATGACCTAGCAGGTGCCATCCGTCATTACACTGAGGTCACTGATAGACATTGGGGTGAGACATTAGATGTTCTCCGCAATGTCATGTCCATGTGGCAGGACAGTGTAGGATGGTTGAGTTGTCGACGTGGATGTATGCCAGCAACATCAGCAGCTGGCAGTCACCGCAGACATCTCTCAAGTCACAGCCGCTCCCGTAGTGCCAGTACCAGCCCCAGCAATGTTGGGGGTGGGCTATCCATAGACCGTCCTAGAAGACCACATGCACATGGCTCGGGACAGTCCCAGCAGGGACCTGGGTCCAGTGTACATCCATCAACCTGTGGGGATAGTACCCAGTCAGGCTTAGTACCGGAGAGTGTCAGTAGCACCCCTGCCAGGCACAGGTACTGAGACGATGATCTGTAAAGCCTGGCAGGTACAGTCTGTGGCTGTCTCACAAATACCCCTATATGGCAGCCAGATGGTGGAACTGTGTGCATGCAGACACACACACACATAAACAAGACACCTAGGGCTACCACATACCCACACACATTACATCAACATTGGCCCATAGCAGTACTCTTGGCCCTCACACACACACACACACACACACACACACACACACACACACACACACACACACACACACGCACACATACATGTCGATTGTATGGCTCACTGTAGGCCTATGGCAAACCAACAACACACCCTGTGCATATGATAAAACATGTGCCACTTCCTGCCATCTGTAACATCGATGCAGGAACAGGCTACCATGGTGCTGATGCACAGGGTGACTTTATGGCAGTAGAGCAATGTTAGCATGTTGTCAGCAGTAGAGTGTAATGATATGCTTGAAGGTGTAGCTGAGCAGGCATGATGCATTTAAGCTATGATTGCCAATGTAGTAATGTTTACACCAGGGTTAGTTCCAATAGTGTATTGTCTACCCACATGCCACTTGGCTGATGTGTGTAGTATTGGCAGCATGTGTTAGAGAGTGGACAGTATATGTGAGATGTGTGTGGCACAGATTTGAAGGTGTACATTTGTGAACATGGTGGAGGTGCACTGTCTACATGTATGTGCATAGTGGACACATGGGCAGGGTGACATGCCCTGTATTACACAGTAGCACTCCATAGTCTCAATTGGTGGCCAGTATGCATTATACTACACACATTTCGGAACTTGACTACACATGTGTGTATGACATGGTTTGACACTGTGCTGTGGGCGATACTGTTACTATCTGTCATTGGTTTGCATTATGGTAGTATACATAACTTCAACAGCCTGACCATAACCAATCATTAGATGATGTCTTGAAAACTGACACACAGATGTAGGACACACAGTAACATTTGGATCCTTCAGGTACTATACTATGCCAGTAACCAGTGGTATTCACCTGCACCCATTACTGAGACCACTCCTGTTTGCCATACAGCTCTCCTAGGTACAAGCAATCACAGTAGGGATATGTCTGTCCACGTCTGGTAATGCATACTGTGGCCTATAATGCATTATCCAGATGACACACACATCCTCCACAAGGGTATCACACAGACAGATCCCTGTTGTCAAACCCATGCTGTAAAGCTATAAGCCAACCAAAGCATAGTCATCCACCTTTATGGAACATAGTATCCCCACAGTACCACATAGGTAGTAGCCACCAACATGAAGAACAGGTACTGATGTGTACATGCAACCAAGTGGTACATCATCTCTCCTTTGATAATCACATTTCCAAAGGTATGTTTAAATCCCTCGGTGGATCACATAAGCAATAAGGGGCCTGCATGCATATCCACAAAGGCTGTTGTGCACCTATAATGAATAGCCATCATTGATAGACCTTGCTGCATTTGAACAGGTCTGACATATATCTTGGCCATAAACCCTCACTCTCACAATTCTATAGAAACCTTAATGAGTGTCTGTGACATAGTTGACCTATGCCAAGGATCACTGCAGTGGCTGGCCTTGTCACAAGCATACAGATGTGACCCAAGGTCTGGAAAGCAGCAGCACACTTTTGAAAAGATGACAGATGTGTTCTTGGAGAAAGCAGGGTTCCCACACATGCAATAATTGAGGCCACATGTACGTATATGTATTTGACACACAGCTACCTCACATGTGCAATGCACATACTGGTGTCATACAGTAGTAAAAGCAAAACCCACAAACCATTGACCAACAGTGTCACACATATAGAGCACACACACACACACACACTCATCAAGTACAGGATTCAAACCTCTACCGTACTACTTCATGATAATACAGGAGTATGCATTTACACAACGCGCTATACACATTACGGTGAGTTTTCTTTTCCACAGGTATATTTGTAGGATGGTGACATCATCAGACCTGACAAGAATTAGTATACCACTTTTAAGGTGTTTGAGTACTCTCCAAAAAGGTTGCTCCTCTCCAAAGAGCACAAACAGACACGCAATTGCCAAATGCAGGATTTAAACCCCTACTTAATTGGTTTATGATACAAAAGGAATACGCATTTACACGATACACTATACACATTACTATGAGTGCTCCTTTCCACAGGTATATTTGTAGGATGGTGACATCATCAGACCTGCCAAAGATTAGTATACCACTTTTAAGGTGTTTGAGTACTCTCCAAAACAGTTGTTCCTCTCCAAGGAGATCACAAACAGACACACACACACTTGTCAAGTGCAGGAATCAAGCCCCTATCTAACTGGTTTTTGATACTACTGGAGTACACATTTATATGATGTGCTATACACATTACTGTGAGTTCTTTTCCACAGGTATATTTGTAGGATGGTGACATCATCAGACCTGACAAAGATTAGTATACCACTTTTAAGGTGTTTGAGTACTCTCCAAAAAGTTGCTTCTCTCCAAGGAGATCCCACACAAACAGACACACACACTTGGCAAGTGCAGGATTTAAACCCCTACATAACTGGTTTATGATACTACCGGAGTACACACTTACACGACGCGCTATGCACATCACTGTATACTTGCTTTTCCACGGGTATATTTGTAGGATGGTGACATCATCAGACCTGACAAAGATTAGTATACCACTTTTAAGGTGTTTGAGTACTCTCCAAAAAGGTTGCTCTTCTCCAAAGAGATCACCACTTGTCAAGTGCAGGATTCAAACTCCTATTTAACTGGTTGATGACACTACAGGACAACACTTTTACAAGATGTGCTATACACATTACTGTGAGTTCTCTTTTCCACAGGTATATTTGTAGGGTGGTGACATCATCAGACCTGACAAAGATTAGTATACCACTTTTAAGGTGTTTGAGTACTCTCCAGAAAGGTTGCTCCTCTCCAAGGAGATCATACACACACTTGTCAAGTGCAGGATTCAAACTCCTACCTAATTGGTTGATGGTATTACAGGTGTACACATTTACACAACGCACTATACACATTACTGTGAGTTTGAATTTCCACAGGTATATTTGTAGGATGGTGACATCATCAGACTAGACAAAGTGGGTTACATTAGTTGACATTGGGTGGGCTACATAGAAGGAATGTCTAAACACTTTGGCCATGTGATCATCAAAGGAGAGTTTACTATCTAACTGTGTCCCCAGGGCCTTCATGACTTTCTCAATACATACTGGAGTACCACCTATGTGGTAATTTGTTTACACTTTGTTTTAGTCAAAGGGGATGACAATGCATTCTTTAGCATTCTTCTTGCGGCATTGTTTTGACACCAGGTATCTGTCTCTGTAAGCCCCTTCTGGAGGATGTGTGTGTCAGCCATAGAGTCGATTATGGACCACAGTTAGCAGTCATCTGCAAACCTGTTCAGCCATACTCCTCCCGTGCTTGCCTGTACCTTTGAGCAGTGTCTACTGAACAGGGTGGATCCCAGGACAAAGACCTGTGGGATGCCATTTGTGACTGTCTTAGAGTCGGACATGGCACCCGCAACTCTGAACATGTGTGTTTGATCTGTGAGCCACTTGGCCACACATTCTGTGACATAGCTGTTAATGTTCAGTTTGGTAAGTGTGTCCATGATGACAGAGTGGGAATGGTATAAAAAGTCTTTAGTGAGGTCCAGGTGGGCTGTATGGACTACTTTCACCTCCATCTATGTCCTTGGTAACTGTTTGAAGTAAGTCAACTATGTTTAGGAGGCAGGATCTGCCTTTAACAAGGCAAGGTTGTGTGGAGTCCAGTGTCTGGAGGTCCCCAATGTCTCTATTTATGGGTTCCATGACAATTTGCTCAATAGTTTTGTAGACCAGGCTGAGTAGACATATAGGGCAATGGTTTCCAGGTTCTGTTGTGGCACCCCTTTTGTGGAGCTGGATGACTGTTAGTGTATGCCTTTCTTTGGGTACATACCCTGTGGTACGATTGAGTCTGGGCAGTGAATGTAGGTGAGGGTGTAGTTCCTTTTGGGCCTAGTGTAAGATGCAGCCTGGGACACCATCCAGTCCCATTGATGCTGTGTTCTTGGCTTTGGAGAGGGCTGTCTTTACCTGCACGTCCATGACGTCTGGGGCTCTGCATCCTTCTGTGATGGACACAGGCCCTTTTGGATGTGATGGGGGAAGTTTACACTGAACTTGTCCCCCAGGATGTGGGCAATGAAAGTTGGTTCAGTGTGTTCCTTGCCATATGTCAATAGCTGACAGCATATTTGGAAGTTGACACCTACATGTCTGGTATAGCTACCGCAGGTTTTGTGGTTGTTATTCTTACAGTCCTTGGCAATTTGTCTTTTGAAAGTGTCCTTGAATTATTTTATGAGCGATCATTGCTTCTTCCTAATAATGATCAGCGATGCGTTTCCTTTAGTGAAGTTGGCTCTATCAGGTGTTAGCTTCCTCCTTCTATTGTCTAGCTTATTTATGGGCAATGACCACCAGATTGTTTTCTTATTTTTGGAGGAGTGCATCTTGGTTTTATTTGTGATGTCTCGATCCATGCATCCCTGTAGATGTTCATAGGATGCACTTGTAAATGATTCTGCAGATTGTATACCATTATCCTATAGCAAGAGGGCTTTGGAACTTTCCACTTTTGTCTTGAGATGTGTGCAGTTTGCTTTTGAAAATGTCTTCACAGTGGTTTCATTGACTGGGTGGGGGGGTGGGATGTGGATGTCCAATGTGATTACTTTATGATCTGATATTACCAGCAAGGATTTTATCTCTGTTGTGGAACACTTGTACCCCATGTTGGTGATGATCATGTCCAGTATGGTGTCACCTCTAGTGGGCATGGTGACCAGCTGTTCCAGGGTGGTAGAGCTTTTAATCTCTAGGAAACATTGGGCAAAGGACATTGTACACAAGTAATTCTCCCACTCAATGTCTGGGTAGTTGTAATCACCTCATATAATGGTGTTTGATAGGACCTTTATATTTTCCACTGTTCTCAGGAATACTGAGTGAGGTTCCTGTGGCAAGATAGGTGATCTGTAGCAGGCTACAATCTGATGAGCAGCTTTGCCCAATGTTAGTTGCACTTGCATGGTCTCCAAAGCCTCATGCTGTGCCACTAACCTGAAGGTGTGGGTATCCATAAGGTAAATGGGTACACCCCTTCCTTTTGTATTTCACTCGTGGTTTTGGGACCGAAGGTCAGAGGGATTGTGAGTGTTTTACATGGAGCATGTCCAACAGCTCTGCATTTGACATAGCTTTGTATGTTAGGCAGTGAACATATCTGAGTAGGCGATATGCAAGGGAGTACAGATGGAGCATTTTGAGATGGTCTGTGTATGGCATGTATTTCAGGCCACTAATGCTCTTTGTGAGGTATTGCTGCAGGCTTTCCAGTTGTTGTAGTTGTCTTGTGAGGTACATAGCAAAAGTGGCGTTGTACTCTATTATAGTTCTAGTGAGTGATGAGTAGTGGGGAACAATGTCCTCTTCTATTCTGCATGAGACACATTTTGTGATGAGGTGTGCCACATAGCTGGGTTTCCTGACTACTGTGGAGATGTGATTATCACAGTTGTGTCCAGTGTCCACCTGTGACCCAAGGTCTCTTGTCACACTTTCAGTGTTAAGTATACTACCACCTATGTTGTAATTCTTGGCTACAGAGTTTTTAACAAAGGGGATGACAATGCACCTTTTGGCATTGAGCTAGAGCCCATGGCTTTGACAACAGCCATCTGTCTCAGTGAGGCCCTTTTGTAGGATGTCCACATCTTTAGTGTTTACAATTGTGGCTCCTAGTTTGCAGTCCTCTGGAAACTTCAGTAGCCACAGACCTTCCATGGTAAAATTTACTTCAGGGAAAGAGATACTAAACAGGACAAGACACAGGACTGGACCTTGTGGTACTGCACTCATCACTGGTCCAAAGTCATACTTGGAGTCTGCTACTTTCACAGTGTGTGTTCTGTCAGTAAGCTTGTTGGCAACCCATCTTGTGACATAGCAATTTATACCTAGTTTAGTGGGTTTATCTATATTTCCAGAGTGTGGGGTGGTGTTGTAAGCCATGGCAGGATCAACATACGCTGTGTGAACCACTTTACCCTTGTCGACGGTTCTGTTGACTGCTTCAGTGTCATCTATCAGGTTTAGGTGACATGATCTGCATTTTACAAACCCAACATGGTTGTGGTCCAGGGTTTGGGGATTACAAATGTATTTTTTTATATGTTGTATGATGATACATTCCATGGCCTTGAAGAGCGGGCTCATCAGGCTAATGGGGTGCTAATTCCTGGAGTCCGTGGTGTCTCCACCCTTGTGTAGTGGGATAACCATCACTGTGCACCATTCAACAGGCACAAAGCATGAGGTGAGGCTATAACTGCACATGGTACGTCAGTGTGGTGCCTGTTCGTTCTGTGGTTTGTATGAAACACAGCCTGTGAAGCTATTTGGTCCCATGGCTGCTGTGATACTGGCTTTGGAGAGTGTTTTTTACCTGTGCAGCCGTGATGACAGCAACTTTGCAGTCTTCCATTATAGCGATGTGCTCTTTCATGGGTGAGAGGAGGGTACAGTTAACACTGATCCTATATGCCAGGATGTTGGCAATATCAGTTGGGTCTGTATATTTAGTGCCATTGAGCTGTGACTCAAAACAGATCTGAGTGTAGCCATGACATGGACCTGTCTGTTGGGCAGAGATCTCCTGAGTAGACAGTATGCAACAGAGTACAGATTGGGTTACATTCAGTCTTGTTGCATGGGGCAACAGTTTGAGGCCAGTAATCCTCTTGTTAGGGTACTTTAGTGGTCTTTCTGGCTGCTGAACGTGCCTAGTCAGATTCATCGCAAGTGTGTTGTGGTACTCTCTGACAGGTCTGATGACTGATGTGTGCTGGGAACCTCCTTTGACCTACATACACAGACCTTGGCAGTTTGTGTGAACACATAGCATGATTTTCTGACAACTTTGTGAATGTGTTTCTGGAAGTAGAGATGTCTATCCACACATTTGTCCATAGATCCCTTATTATCACCTCCGTATTTGGCATGTGTGTGAGCATGCCCAGTATGACCTTTTAGTATGTTGCTGCCTGACATTTGCTTCATTTTTTACGTGCATGAGCATGACCAATATGACCTTTCAGTGTGATGCTGAATGAAATCCACTACATTTGTTGGAGTGTGTGAGCACGCCCAGTATAGACATTTATACTATATGTGTATGGAAAATCAAGTTGTATTTTTACAGCAGGTCTCACCTTTGTATAATAGATCAACAGGGATCATGCTGTGCCTGCAGGGCTTCCATGAGACACTTTGCATAGACTTGTCAACATTTCTACATAAAGGGGGGACAGCTATTCTTTGTACATTTCTACCCAGGGGCACACTTGATTGTTACTGTGGGTGTACATACGATGAGGGGTTCACCTGACACTTATATACACATTTGCTATGCCTGCACTTTTATGTACGGTACACTATTTCAGTCTGTACTGTTGCCTATCATACTGGCTTGAGGCATACTACTGTACTACACCTCTTAGCGTCCAATGCCACATACATTAAATTGCAACTTCATAGCCTACACAACCCATATCACATTGCCTGGCCTGATGTTCTCTGTCTGCATAGGCCTGTGGGGGAGGTTACCCATATGCATCTTTAGGGGCATCTTACAGCATTTCTTTGTGTTTGCATTACTGTACAATTGTCCTGCTGTGGCTGTGCTACTGAAATGCTATCATGGCTTAGTGGTTCAGTACTGTGACTATAGTGCACAGTGTCTTGGGTTCAATCCCTGTCAGTGCTTTTTTATTTTCATGCTGGGCAGACCAGACTACTTAAGGGACAGTAAAGCTAATATGGGTATGTTTACCTGTCTTTGTTCAACTTTGCCCGACCTTGCCCAACATTGCTCAACATTGCCTGACATTGCACTAGTTAGCACGGGCAATTTTGTTTACATATATTAAATATTGGTAAAAGCTGCTTAGCACTGCTTAAAACATGGCAATCATGCCTTAGGTGGTGCTGCAGGGCTTCTTATGTTGGATGCACATACTACACTCCCTATACATGTTTGGAAACAGGTAGTGTCAAGTTAGGCATCCCTTTTATTTTATGTGCGAGTCAGAGAGAGGTATCATTTCCAGGGTTCCTACTGAGCCAGAGTATGTGCTATGCATTGCCTCTTTGCCAAGGCCAAGGCATACTGGGCGCACCTCCTTCTGCCTCCTAGGGCAGGCTCAGGTTGTTCCTCCTCCGAGTCATGCTGTGCTTGTGCAGGCCTTGGCAATGGTTTGGGGCTGTTTGGCCCTGCCCCATGCTGTTCCTGCTGCAGCTGTTTTCGCAGGATCATATTGTGTAGCATGGCACATACCATGACAATTTGGGTACATGTAGTTGGTGAGTACTGCAAGGCTCCACCAGATGTGTCCAGGCACCGGAACCTTGACTTGAGCATCCCAAACACATGCTCGATTACATTTCATTTTTGTGCGTGTGCCTCATTATGGAGTTCTTGTTCAGGTGTGTGTGCATTTCTGATGGGTGTCATCAGCCACAGCTCCAGTGCATATCCAGCATCCCCCACTAGGTGACCGTCAGGGATATCCCCATTGGCAAATGTCTGGTACAGCTGCATCAGATGCTAGATATGGGAATCGTGGTAGCTTCCAGGGCAGCCAGCACACACATTCAGTATTATGCCCTGGGCATTGCACACAACCTGGCAGTTGATGGAGTGGAAGCCCTTGCGGTTGATTTAGGGCCTACCTCACTCACTGGCTGGTGCTTTGATGTGTTTGTGTGTGCAGTCAATTGCAAACACTACCTCAGTGTATTCTGCTATTTGCTGGAAGAGATGCATATTGCTGGCCAATACATCATGGGAATTGGGGAAATATACATGATCACCGACATGCCGACATGTGCTGACATGGCATTCAGGAACTGGTGCAGTACCCTGGATGCTGATGCCTGTAAAATCCCCACCATATCACCAGTTGTCTCTGGAAGGTACCTGTTGCTAGTATTCTTAGGCCAACACATACCTTGGTTTCCACTGGGATGGGATCCCCTCTGTTGGTTCTTAGGTTCATAGGTTCATAGGTTGGTACTAGGCTATCAGCCCTAGGGCCTATACAAGCCTAGCCATAACAATTCCCTGGCTATTTCTTCCCACATTATTTACGTTCCTGGACCCCTGTCTAGCAGGGCGACTGACGTGATCCCTGGGGTGAATTTCCTTTCTCCCATCCAATCATCAAGGTTCCTCTTGAAGAGGTCCAAAGAGGCACTCTGCTTGACATGTATGGGCAATCTATTCCAGAGTCTGGGGAGTCTCTGGGTCAGGAACCTATCCCTCCAGCATGTTTTGTTTATTGTGATGACAAGGTTTAGATCCCTGGAGCATGTAGCTCTGAGGGATTGGGATTTCTTTAAGTTTAGCATGTCCAACAGCTCTGGGTTTGACATGGCCTTGTATGTTAAGCAGAGATCGCCTCTGAGTAGACGATATGCGACAGAGTATAGCTGGAGTTTTTTAAGGTGGTCAGCGTAGGGCATCTGCTTTAGGCCTGTGATTCTTTTAGTGAGGTATTTCTGAGGCCCTTCCAGTTGTTGCAGATGTCTTGAGAGGTACATACCAAATCGGGCATTGTATTCTATAATGGGTCTAATGAGGGATGAGTACAGTGGGACAATGACCTCCTTTTTCTGGATGAAAAGCCCTTCGTGATGAGGTGTGCCACATAGAAGGATTTCCTGACTGTTGTGGCGATGTGGTTATTGAAGGTGAGACCACTGTCCACCTGTGTCCCTAAGTCTCTTATCACACTTTCTGTGTTTAGTGTACTGCCACCTATATGGTAATTCATGGATACATGTTTTTCCCAAAGGGGATAACAATACATTTCTTGGCATTGAGCTTGAGCCCATGGCTCTGGCACCAAGCATCTGTTTCTGTAAGGCCCTTTGTAGAGTATCCACATCATTTGGTATTCAATAATGGCTCCCAGTTTGCAGTCATCTGCAAACTTTGTTAGCCAGAGTCCCTTAGTGTTGACCTGTACTTCAGAGAAGTAGATGCCAAACAAGAGCGGCCCCAGGACTGAACCCTGAGGTACTCCACTTGTCACTTGTCTGGAGCTGGATTTGGAGCCGGCTACTTTTACAGTGTGGGTTCTATCAGTAAGCCATTTAGCAACCCATTGGGTGACATAGGGATTAATACCCAACTTAGTAAGTTTATCTATGATTCCAGAGTGGGGGATGGTGTCAAAGGCCTTGGCAAGGTCTAGATCGGCTGTGTGGACCACCATACCCTTGTCCATGGCTCTGGAGACTGATTCAAAGAAGTCAATCAGGTTCAGGAGACAAGATTGGCCCTTCACAAACCCAAACTGGGTGGGGTCCAGTGTTTGAAGGTTGCCAATGTCTTTGTTTATAAGTTCCATGATAATACGCTCCATGGCCTTGCAGATAAGGCTTGTCAGACTGATGGGATGGTAGTTTCCGGGATCCAAGGTGGATCCCCCCTTGTGGATTGGGATAACTGTAGCTCTGTGCCACTCAGTGGGCACAAAACCTGAGGTGAGGCTATGATTAAACATGACACTTAGGTGAGGTACCAGTTCATATTGTAGTTCATGTAGTACACAGCCCGGGATGTCATCTGGTCCCATGGATGCTGTATTCTTGGCTTTAGAGAGTGTGTTTTGTACCTGTGTGGCCGTTATTACTGGAATTTGGCAATCGTCCGGTATTGAGATGGGCCATTTAGGGGGTGATAGGGGGGTGAAGTTGGCACTGAATCGATCTGCCAGGATATTGGCAATATCCTTTGGATCAGTATATTTATTGCCATTCTGTTTTAGCTCAGAGCAGATCTGAGCATTGCCATTTAGATTCTTGACATAGTTATAGAATGCTTTGTGGTTGTCTTTGGAATCTTTGGCAATTTTATTTTCATAACTAGCTTTGGAGGATTTTATGAGGCATCTCAGTTTCTTACTGAGGCTAGTAAGGGAGTTTTTGCATCCTGGGATTTTCCTCTTTTCTGCAAAAGTTTCTTCCTTTTGTTGTAAAGTTTGTTTATGGCAGGGGACCACCAGATTGGCTTCCTTTTTTGGATGAGAGCATTTTGGTTCTATTTGGGATGGCACGATTCATGCATGAGTGGATGTGCTCGTACAGTGCCTTAGTGTAGGATTCAGCAGTTGAACTTTCAGTTCCCGTCTGCATGGGTGTCATGAAGTTTGTCACTTCTGACTTGAGTAGCATGAAGTTGGCTTTGGAGACGTTTTTTATGGTGGTTTCATTACTGGGGGGTGGGGGGGATGTGGATGTTAAGGGTGATTAGCTTATGGTCAGACCTGACTAACGAGGGGGTGACCATAGGTATGGAGCATTGATTTGCCATGTTGGTAATGACCAGGTCTAGGATATTGGAGCCCCTGGTGGGACTATGGATTAGTTGATCCATGGCGTTGGAATTTATGAATTCCAAGAAGAGTTGCGCAAAGGTGTTGGGACATGAGTAGTTTTCCCAGTTAATGGCAGGGTAGTTAAAATCACCCAGTATTAGGGTGTTTGGTTCTATCTTAATATTTTCCAGTATGTTTAAAAAGGTGTAGTGAGAATCTTGGGATATGGTGGGGGATCTGTAGCAAGCTACAATTTGGATTGCAGTCTTACCTAGTGTTAGTTGCACTTGGAGAATTTCAGACACATTGTGTTGGCCAACTAGCCTGGTGGTGTGAATATCCTTGGTGAATATTGACACTCCTCCACCTTTAGTGTTTCAGTCCTGGTTTGGTGGCCGAAAAGTGTGGTAAGAGTTGTAGCCTGGTATTGCAGGGGTGCTCTCTGGAGCCTGCACAGCTCAACAATTTGCTGCAGGAGCACTCTGTCCACTCTATAGCACTCCACTATCTCCAGCTCATGTAGCCACTGGTAGGTTACCCTGGGTCTGTACACTCTTCTCCGTCTCCTCACTGTGGGTTGCTCAGCAACATTCGCAATGGCACCACCCTCAGCATCTTGCACATGTTGCCTTATAATAGCAATGGAAGCCCCTAACATTTTTTTGTCTCAGTTAAGCTTTTTAAGTTTTTACTTCTCTTAGTATACTGCAGTGTTGCAGTGTTTCTGAGTAAAACATGGGGGAATGTTGTTTGCAGAGTTTTAAGTGCTGGGCTGGTTTGGGCTAGTGTACTGCCTGTGTAATTGGCTGATTCTGATTGATTTCACCTGGCAGCTCTGCTACTTCTCCTTAGTTAACTTCCTACTACTACTTTCCCTTCCTTTTCCCTTTCTGTTAACACAGGGGGCAGCACCGCGCAAACAAGCGCAAACACGTGCACACGAGTGCACACTCATGCACACAGCCTTACACATGCTTACACATGCTTAGGCATGTGCACATCCATGCATACAGGCTTAGACAGCCTTACACAGGCTTACACGGGTGCACACAGGCTTAGACGGGTTTACAGGCACACACACGTGCGCACACACACAGTGTAAGCATCTTTGCAAGAAACTTTAGTGGTAGCCATGGCGTGCACCTTCGGTTTCTGGGTTTCAGTTCAGACAACTGTAGACATGCCTCTTCCAGTCCTGAGTAACTTACAGCAAACACATGCCACTCTGCTCCAATAAGCGTACAGTCTTTGATATATACCACCTCATGATGTCACCTATCTTCTACTCTGTTACTCCCCTAATCCTACTCTTACACTCTAAGGACATGGTTCACATGGCAGGGAAAATTGGGATTCACTATCCTTATACTCATTTGCATAGGATTGCCTACTAATGCTTGGTTACATCTCTCAGACTGAGCTTCCCCCCCTTAGCAACCACTACTCAGTAGCCATGTTGTATTCAGCCTGCCATTCACCTGCATGGCAGATGGATATTTTTAATAAAATGCCTATTTTTGGCTTATATATTTTTTTCTGGTTTTTAGAGTGCTGCATGTTTGCACGGCGCTGCGCTACACTTAAACATCGGAGATCGGGGGGGGATTATTTTTTATTATTTTGCAACACATATAAATGCCAATGGCCTTATATTTGGCCATTGGCATGCTTCCTCAACTGGATGCATCCTTTATTTGGAGCTGTCATTGTTCTGTTTTGCTATTTGCAGAACGGTACTCAGTTATCAATGGAGTACATTTCTGCAAATAACACTACTCTTACTCGGACAGGTTAGTGTTTCCTGGATCGCAAATTTACCTCATTTGCATAGCTTTCAGCAGCAAATGAGGTAATTTGCATAACCTAACACTGTCCGTGCAAGAGTCGTTTTAGGAGCTCTCATGCACGCCCCTGCCGGCTGTTCCTGGATCGCTCGGCAGACATATTGGCTGTCTGGAGTCTTACTCTACTCAGACTTCGTGCAAGCCTTCGTGAATCTGGTCCATAGTTTAATACAGAGAATCATAGAATATGTTCACAACTAATTTAACTCTTTTGCCAAAGAGATGGAAAGGTGTTTTGGGGCAAGATTTGTTAGAATCTTTATACAAGTTATACATTTATGAATCCATCAGTAGAAAATATCCTTCTCATCCGTTTAATGTGTTTGTATATGTCAGGCACACAGTGTCCATGCCTGATGGTGCAATTTTTTTTTTTTAGAAACAGATGATACATGTTTTCTTTTGATGTTTACAAGAACTGTTCTGTAAGGTCTCAGTGGTGCACATAGTAGAAATATGAGAAGCTAATGATATAATTTTAATGGACAGCAGCAAAATGGAGATGTAAAGATGCTTTCATGAGCTTTGACAGGATAAGAGAGTGCATCATTATTTATGCACCGTGGTTCACCGCCTTTCCTGAAGAGTCGCCAGTTTTGGGAGGGATTAAGAGGGACAGAGCTACAATGTCAGTCAAGAAGTCACAGCTATGGTAAAGTGACTGAGTTAGGCTTATGAAGTAATAAAGCCCTACTTCTTACTTCTTGCAAAGAAGGCTGGCACAACTCTTTGCAGCTAACCCTTGTGCATTTCTGACATGCCTTATCTGTAATACTTGCATTAGTTTAGGTATACATGTAGAATCACAGGGGTGTATTTTCTGTTTCCCATCCAGTTAACCAGGTTGTGCTAGAGAAGGGATAATGAGATACTCTGAGTGGAGAGAGAATCTATTCCACAGATGGGGGAGTTTGTGGGAGACAAATCTCTCCTATTAACAAGTCCTATTGATGTTACAAGGGAAGTCTGAATCTACTCTGAACGACTGAGAGTTGTATGGTAACTGTCCTCACGGTTGGGTAACTAGACCGGATGGTAATTACATTAGAGAGTGCTTTGGGTGACAGCCGTATATAAAAAAAATGTTTTTAATTGAATTTTCGTGCTTGGTGATCTGGCCCTCTTGGTACATCCTAACACTGGTGACTCTTGGGGGAAGGTGGTGTATTAAATTCACTTAATAATGGTAGTAATTAAGAATTATGGTAGTAATTAAAAGTTATTGATTTATTTATCTTACAAAGGCATATTAACATTCTTCTGCCAATGCTCAAGATCACTTAAAATGTGATAGTTGTGACTTCAAGGCTTCAAGCTATGGCTGCTTGGTCATAAATGTGTTTGGCAGTGGTGCATTCCTTCCAGGGTTGGCAGGATAGGTAGTCTTTAAGGATGTCTTTGAATGTATGTCATGTATTTTAGATTATATGTCTTTTTATTTCTTGCAGATGGGGATTTTGGCATGCTGCAGCTGTAATTTGGAATAGGTGGGTATAAGGTGCAGCCTTTTTCTTTATATTTTAGAGGATTTACTTTTCCCTTTTCTTTGTACATGGTGGTGTGATGGTACCGGTTATGGTGCTACACAGTCAGTTCACAGATGAGGGAAGCAGAGTGAGCGAGGAGTGGTGCACAACGTGGTCACTGGTAATTCCCCTTGTTGGGTCATTAAGGCAAGATAGGGTGCTGTGATCAAGTAGTGTGGGAGCTGATTATTGTGTTGGAATATGGGGCAACTTAGGTAGAGGTAGGTAGGGGGCTAGGGTAAATCTAGTGTGGATGGATTATGGGGTGTGGGGATCCACAGGAGGAGTCACAACATTCATAGAAGCACAGGAACTTATTAGGCTAAAGCCCCATGGCTCTTGCAAGCCAGTTGACTTCAACACCCTGCTTTCAGGTGGTTGGAATCTTGGGGGTTTTAGTTACTCATCCAGTTGTTTAAACTGTATCTGAGGGGGAAGGGCCAAAGTCGAGTTATTCTTTAACAGGAGACCTGGGGGGTTCCTGGCGTGTGGTTGGGGTTTTAAATTTGTCCTTTGAGTAGGTAGGGTGATTGCTATTTGGTAATGAGTGCACTGGTGGTGTTTATGGCTGGGCATGTAGATTACTTCATTGTTGGGCTTAGGTGAGTTTTCAGGAACTATGTCAAGGGGTTCTGGTTCAGAATCTTTGTGTTAGGGTATTATGATTTTGGAGTTAGTCTATTCCCTGCAGTAATCAGGTTACTGTACATCCAGAATTGTGTAGTTTGGTGGGCTAGTGTGAGATGCTATAGTTGACAGGGTCCTGGGTTCGAGACTTATAGGTTCATAGGTTCATACTAGGCTATCTGCCCTAGGGCATTTATAAGCCTAGCCACAATGTGTTTGGCTTTCGCCACCCATTTTAAATTTATTTTGCTATGCCCTTTTTTGAGGTTAGTATACTGTGCCTCTGTCTAACAGTGACACAGAAGTGATACCTGGGGTAAACCTACGATCTCCCATCCACTCATCAAGATTCCTCTTGAAGAGAGTCAGTGAGGGACTCTGCCTAACCTGGACTGGGATTTTATTCCAGAGTGAAGGGAGCCTCTGGGTTATGAATTTGTCCCTCCAGCATGTCCTATTTATTTCACTGCTGAGGTTCAAGTCTCTCGAGCACGTAGCTTGATGGGATTTGGATTTTCTGAGGTGCAGCATGTCCATTAATTCCGGGTTGGACATGACGTTCATACGTCAGGCACAGATCGCCTCTGAACAGGTGGTATGCCACTGAGTAGAGCTGGAGTTTCTTTAACCGGGCAGCATATGGCATCTATTTGAGCCCTTTGATCCTCTTGATGAGGTACTTTTGGGGTCTTTCCAGTTGCTGCAGGTGTCTGGTAAGGTACATCCCAAAAGGGGCATTGTACTCAATTATGGGCCTGATGAGGGATGAGTAAAGAGGCACGATGACCTCCCCTGATCTAGATGTGAATCCCTTCATGATTAGGTGGGCTATATAAAATGTTTTTCTAACCACTTTGGCCACGTGGTTGTCAAATGAGAGATTGCTATCAACTTGGGTCCCCAGGTCCCTAATTACTTCTTCTGTACTTAATGGATTACCACCTATGTGGTAATTTGTGGGCACTTTGTTTTTGCCAAAGGGGATGACTATACACTTTTTGGCATTTAGCTTGAGGCCATGGCTCTGGCACCAGTTGTCTGTTTCTATGAGGCCCTTTTGGAGGATGCTTGTGTCGGCTGGAGAGTCGATTATGGCGCCCAGTTTGCAGTCATCTGCGAACTTGGTCAGCCACAGTTCTTCCGTGTTGACCTGTGAAAAACTTCTCCGAGAAATATATACCAAACAAGAGAGATCCCAGGACTGAGCCTTGTGGGACACCACTTGTAACTAGTTTGGAGTCTGACATGGCTCCAGCAATTCTAACCATGTGGGTTCTGTCTTTGAGCCAGTTTGCAATCCATCTAGTGACATAGGGGTTTATATTTAAACTGATGAGCTTATCTATAATGCCTGAGTGGGGTATTGTATCGAAGGCTTTTGCAAGGTCCAGGTAGGCTGTGTGGACCACCTTCCCCTTGTCAATGGCCTTGGTGACTGTTTAAAAGAAATCAACCAGGTTTAAGAGGCAGGATCTGCCCTTAACAAAGCCAAACTGGGTAGGATCTAGTGTCTGTAGGTCCCCAATATCTTTATTTATGAGGTACATGATGATCCTTTCCATAGCTTTGCAGACCAAGCTAGTCAGGCTTATGGGGCGATAGTTTCCAGGATCCGTTGAGGCACCACCTTTATGGAGAGGGACCACTGTTGCTATACGCAACTCTTTGGGCACATATCCTGTAGTAAGGCTGAGATGGAACAGTAGTTTTATGTTTGGTTTTAGCTCTACTTGGAGTTCATGTAGGATGCAGCCCAGGACACCGTCTGGTCCCATTGATGCTGTGTTTTTTGCTTTGGAGAGGGCGGCTCTTACCTGAGCATCTGAGATGTCAGGGAGGCAGCACTCTGCTGGGATAGATATTTGCTCTTTTGGTGGGGAGGGGGGGAGAAGTTTGCGCTGAACCTGTCAGCTAGGATGTTGGCAATGTCTGTGGGTTCAGTGTATTTTTTGTCATTTTGGAACCACCCAGGTTCCTAACATAACTAAAGAAAGCTTTGTGATTATCCTTAGTGTCCTATGCAATTTTTCTCTCGAAGCTGGCCTTAGACAATTTTATGAGTGCCCGTAGTTTTTTGCTAATACTGATCAGTGATGCCTTCCCTTTTTGGGATTTTGCTCTATCATTTAGTAGCTTCCTCCTTCTATTGTATAGTTTGTTTATGGCTGGGGTCCACCAGACAGGACGTCTGCCTTTGGAGGACTGGGTCTTGGTTTTATTTGGGATCGCATGATCCATGCATTCCTGAAGGTGTTCATAGAATGCGTTTATAAAGGATTCTGCAGTCTGGGCCGTATTTTCCACAGGCCCGGGGGCTTTGAAGGATTCCACCTCGGTTTTGAGGAGTGTGAAATTTGCTTTAGAGAAGTTTTTCACTGTGGTTTTCTGGGCAGGGGTGGGGTCGGGATGTGAATATCCAGTGAGATTAGTTTATGGTCTGATCTTACCAGTGAGGGATACACTTCTGGTCTGGAGCATAGAGTCCCCATGTTGGTGATGATCAGGTCCAGTATGTTTTCCCCTCTTGTGGGAGTGGTAACAAGTTGTTCCATAGCATTTGAGTTTATAAATTCTAGGAACCTTTGGGCTAGGGTGTTGGAGCTAGAGTAATGCTCCCAGTCTATGTTTGGGTAGTTGAAGTCGCCCAATATAATGGTGTTTGGAGAGACCTTCATATTTTCCAGTGTTCTCAGAAAGGCTGAGTGGGGTTCCTGGGTTTGAGAGGATGGTCTGTAGCAGGCTATAAACTGGAAGGCAGTTTTACCCACTGTTAGTTGCACATGGATAGTCTCTGATGCTTCGTGCTTTGCCACCAACCTGGAGGTGTGGGTATCTTTGATGAATATCGATACTCCCCCTCCTTTTGTGGTTTGGTCCAAGTTTTGGGGCTGAAAAGCATGGTATGAGGTATTACCTAGTAGTGCTGGGGTGCTCTCGGGAGCCCTGAACCAGGTTTCTGTTACTGCACAGATATCGATGTTCTCCATGCTAAGGAGAGTTTTGAGTGCGTGCATCTTGAGGTTTAGATTTCTGGCATTGAGTAGCATTACTCTTAGTTTCTTATCCCTTGTGATACCTATGGAGGTGGGTTTGTCTTTTGAGCCTTGCCTAAAAAGGGCACTATGGGGGTAGCAAGAGCCTTTGCCAATATCCGAAAGCCCAGGGGTGACAGGTGCAAGCCGTCCCTAGCGAAGCATCGTGGCTTGTCGAGCATATCATCCCAAGCTGACAGGCATTGGATCCCCTTTGAATGACACCAGTACTTAAGCCAATTGTTGAAATTGATCATCTTGTCTTCATATTGTGGCATCATTCTTGGTGAGGGTAAGATGCTACTCAAGGTCAGGGTCATACCGGCCTGGGCTACAAGCTCAGAGAACTCCTTTATGTCTCTTTTCATGTAGTCCAGGGAGGTACGTCTCAGGTCATTCACACTAGGAAGGACAATGACTGAGTCATATTTGTACTTGCCTTGGAGTGACCTGAGTGCTTGTGTTATGTGACGGATCCTAGTGCCCGACAGGCTGCTCACCGTGACCGTCTCCTTGTTCAGCCTGGTGAGCGGGACGTCAGTGTGCCTGACGATAGAGTCACCTATTACAAGTGTATCAGGTGTGTTGTTTAGACTTAAGGGCTGTGACTGTTTGGCACACTGGCTTTGTGAGATATGTGTTGCACATGTTTTGTTTTGGGGGTAGCGGTTGCTTGGGTGTCTGTTTTGAAGGTATCTGCTGCTTAGGCAGATCTTTATTTAGAGCCTCCGAGTATGTTTCTGTGTGATTATGTGTTTGGTTTGCTGTCGTGGTAGGTCTATGTGAGACTGGAATTGTAGTGAGTGTGGTTTCCTTCTCCTCCTGACTGGTTATGCCAGTACTGAGTTGAGAGAGCTTAGCCTCCAGTTTGGTTATATGGTTGCATCTCTCACATGTGTTGGAATTTGTTGGGAGGAGGAGAGGGTTGTCTGTGTACATGAGGCAGTTGTAACGTTGCCTCAAGATTCCCAGATTCACCAGCTGGACCGGAGAGGAGATTGACAACTGACCTTTGGACATGCTAGAATAATATTGGGAATTCCTTAATAATTGAAAACAAGGGCCAGTGGGGAGTGAGGGTGTAGTGCTTTTAATTTTTAGTGCTGACATATAATTGCTTTAGTGAGCAAGTGCCAGGTAACTTAAGTGCAATGTGTTACAGGTAACTTAAATGCAAAAATGACAAACGTAACTTTCTTTCAAGTGAAACAAGGAAATAAGTACAGTAAGCAATGCAGATATCACTAGTGATCCACAGAAGCGCTGAGAAGCCGCGTATTAAGTGGAATTAGCATTCCAGGAAAATAACAAGCAAACAAACAACAAGCATATAAACAAAGCTAGATTCAGCAGGCCTGGATCTAGTCTATGCTACAGGAAACAAGGTGTACCAATTTCAGTAAGATACAGTTCAAATATTCAGGCACTATAAACCTTTAACCAGAAATTCCCAGTTCAGAAGGGCAGAGTCCAGCCTCTTCTCCCACAAGAGTGCAGACCACGAACCTTCTTAATGTAAAATAACTGGCCTGAAGCCCAAGTGCTTAAACCAGAACTAATACACTTTAAGAATAACAGACACTGGGCTCTCAGTCAGCAGTTCCCAACTTAGAAAGATGAAAGCTACCTGTCCTGCCACCACAGTGCATGCCACAAACCTTCCTAATGTAAAACAACTGGTCTGAAGCCCAAGTGCTTAATCCAAAAGACTTAGAATGACAGCTACACTTTAATCAAGTTACTACCAAGCAGTAATAAATACAATTGAATACTTTAGAGAATGCCTGGATTAGTGCTCAAGTTACACAAACAAAGCTAGATCCAGCAGGCCCGAATCCAGTCTATGCCACAGCAAACAAGGCGCACAAACTTCAGTAAGAAGCAGTTCAGATATGCATGCACTATAAGCCTTTAACCAGAAATTCCCAGCTCAGAAGGGCAGAGTCCAGCCTCTCTTCCCACAAGAGTGCAGACCACGAACCCTCTTAATGTAAAATAACTGGCCTGAAAGCCCAAGTGCTTATACCAGAATTAATACACTTTTAGAATAACAGATACTGAGCCCTCAATCAGCAGTTCCCAACCTAGAAGTTTGTAAGCTACCTGTTCTGCCACTACAGTGCAGACCACAAACCCTCTCAGTGCAAAACAACTGGTCTGAAGCCCAAGTGTTTAAACCAAAAGGCTTAGAATGAGTTATACCAAGCAGTAATAAGTACAATTGAGTACTTTTAAGATGATGCAAAAGTAAAATAAAGTAGGTAGAAACACAAGTACAGTAAAAGCAGATGATTTTTTTTTTTTTCTGAACAAGTGCTGAGATCAAAGAAACAGATTTGAGTGCTGAAACTAGAAAACTGGCTAGTTATAAGAAAGAAAAAAAAAACTAAGCTAGAAGGCTTCCCTCCAACACAGAAGGGCTTGGGGGCTCAGAAGCCTACAAATAGTCTATACCACCTAACAGGAAAGGCAGGAAACAAGCTTAATTTTTTTTCTGTTTCCCAGATGCTCTCTTTGTACACAGTAGGAGTGCCTGAAATCAGAATATGATCTCACTGCACTCAGTTGAGTGAGCATATGAGATGGGCCCAGAAGGAGTATCCAAACACAAATTTACAAGAGGGGCGGGCAGTTTCAAGGCCACTAAGATTAACACCAAAACAAAAACAGGGATGGTGGGTGGGACTAACTGAAGAGCAGAGTCAAAACTTCCAGTTCAGTTAATATTCCTGCAACACACAGTTAAAATCAATTTAAATACTGTATTTTTTTGAAAAAAAAGTGCAGATAAAGGTACTTAAATTCTCTTATACGTCCAGTTGAATACAGCAAGTTCTTAGCTGGCCAAAGCTGAGGTTTTTAAGCAGAAACTATTTCACACTGTACCACTTACATAGGCAAGGACAGGAAATCAAAGAATGTGGCTACCCCCACACCAGTAATTACTAGCAAATAACAAAATTCAGCAAACACTGACTAACTTCCAGTTCAGTTAATATTCCTGCAACACACAGTTAAAATCAATTTAAATATTGTATTTTTTTGAAAAAAAAAGTGCAGATAAAGGTACTTAAATTCTCTTATACGTCCAGTTGAATACAGCAAGTTCTTAGCCGGCCAAAGCTGAGGTTTTTAAGCAGAAAATATTTCACACTGTACCACTTAAATAGGCAAGGACAGGAAATCAAAGAATGTGGCTACCCCCACACCTGTAATTACTAGCAAATAACAAAATTCAGCAAACACTGACTAACTTCCCGTTCAGTTAATATTCCTGCAACACACAGTTAAAATCAATTTAAATACTGTATTTTTTGAAAAGAAAAGTGCAGATAAAGGTACTTAAATTCTCTTATACTTCCAGTTGAATACAGCAAGTTCTTAGCCGGCCAAAGCTGAGGTTTTTAAACAGAAAATATTTCACACTGTACCACTTAAATAGGCAAGGACAGGAAATCAAAGAATGTGGCTACCCCCACACCTGTAATTACTAGCAAATAACAAAATTCAGCAAACACTGACTAACTTCCAGTTCAGTTAATATTCCTGCAGCACACAGTTAAAATCAATTTAAATACTGTATTTTTTTGGAAAAAAAAGTGCAGATAAAGGTACTTAAATTCTCTTATACGTCCAGTTGAATACAGCAAGTTCTTAGCCGGCCAAAGCTGAGGTTTTTAAACTGTTAAGGGTTTTCTTTGACCAGGCTGCAGAATTGTGTTCAAGGGGTTATAGTTTCTGTGGCACTTGTTATGGCTATAGGTTGTCATTCCGGAAAGGTCGAGCCATGGTTAGTGGCTTGAGGGAAGCAGACTAAAGGGAATGTATTCTCTTGGAGTGGAGGTTCTGGTGGTACAGTGGGGTCATGGGTAATCCTACTTTATTTAGTTTGATAAAGGCGCATTCCAGTGCTAGTAGGTCAAGGCATGGGGTTGATGACGGGGTTCTAAGGTACTTACAGATGATGGGTATACCAAATGATGTTTGGCCTAACCCTTCACTTTATGGGAGGTTTGGGTAGAAGGGAGGGGGAACAGCCTGGTCAGATTGTTTGGTTGGTGGAGAAGAGGGATAGGCTTGCCCTCTTCTCTTCCCTCTCCGGTGTGTGGAGGTTTATTCCAAGGATTTGAGGAAAGGAAATGAGCAGCTAGAGGACGTTTGCTGAACAGGTAAGCAAATGGAGGTAAGGATACTGCTTATTTGGCTGGTAATTTGGTAATTTGATGAATGGTTTATGAAGTGAGATGGGACGCTGCTTCATAAGTAAAGTAAGCAAGCAAAGGTATGGACACTGCTTACTGGGCAGGATGAACAGGTACGTTGTCCTGATTAACATTACAAGGAGGTTTATAAGTAAAGTAAGCGAGCAAAGGTATGGATGCTGCTTACCGGGCAGGATGAGCAGGTACACTGTCCTGATTAACATTACAAGGATGTTCATGCTGTGTTTAGAATCAACTATACTATGTCCAGTTGTAAATAAAACTGGTAATCAAATTATGGAAGTTTAATAAAGGTCATCAAATGTCATTCGGTGTGATGTGTTTATTAAAGGGGACTGGGACAAATGAGGTTTGGTAACAAACCAAGTTGTCCTGGGACATCTTCAGAAGGTGTTAGGCTGATATGTTAATGGCAGTTAAGTGGTTAGGGGAGGTGAAAGGGTTAAATAGAGGGAGGGATGATTGGGAGGAAATGAGATAAGGGTGGGGAGGAGCTTAAGGGATTTAGACAAGTGTAGCTGGGTAAGTAATCACATTTTGGCGTGAACTTGCTACCCTCCCTTTTTTTGTTGGTGGTTGGTGGGGAGTTTGGTTATGTTAGTTGGGGTAGGCAGAGAAGAAGGACAGGCTTACCCTCTTCTTTTCCCCCTCCGGTGTGTGGAGGTTTATTCCAAGGATTTGTGGAACGGAAATGAGCAGCTGGAGGAAGTTTGCTGAATAGGTAAGCAAACGGAGGTAAGGATGCTGCTTATTTGGCTGGTAATTTGGTAATTTGATGAATGGTTTATGAACTGAGATGGGGCACTGCTTCATAAGTAAAGTAAGCGAGCAAAGGTATGGATGCTGCTTACTAGGCAGGATGAGCAGGTACACTGTCCTGATTAACATTACAAGGCAGGTTATAAGTAAAGTAAGTGAGCAAAGGTATGGATGCTGCTTACCGGGCAGGATGAGCAGGTACGCTGTCCTGATTAACATTACAAGGAGGTTTATGGTGTGTTTAGGATCAGCTACACTATGTCTAGTTGTAAATAAAATTGGCAATCAAAGTTATGGAAGTTTAATAAAGGTCGTCAAATGTCATTCAGTGTGATATGTTTATTGAAGGGGACTGGGACAACTGATACTTAAATTTGCAGAGAAGATAATGAACACTGAATAGTGTTATGCTTTCCAGGGTAAAAAAAAAATAGAGGATGTGAGACAAGCCTTAGAATGCCTTAATGGAAGGCAATACATATCTGTTTTTATTCACACTAGTACAAATTATCTGATCTGTAAGGACTCTCTTATTGTTGTAGGGAACTTACAGCCCTCTTAGATAGCTTAACACTCAGGTTATACAGGTGTTAGGATATATTTTTTACAAATCGAATATAGAATGGACAGTCAGGTCACAGTGAATGAAAAGACTTTTTGGGTAAATATTTACATGAAAATATGCCCCGTTTAAAAAAAAAGAAACGTGTATAGCATCTGAGCCTAATTATGGGCACACATGTTCAGACAAGACAGCATGCATTTATAAAGATCAGGGAAGAGAATTTTTGCAGCATATTTTTTTGGAAACACAAGGCAGGATTTTTGCCAGGTCAAACATTTAACATTTCACAGTAACATTGGATGCATCTCTGATGGTTGTTAATGCTAGGGGCCTTAATAATAAAGTTTTTTTTTTTTTTTTTAAATTGGAAAATTTGCTATGTTTCCACAAGTTTGATGTTGTTATCATTTGTGAAACATGATTAGAGAACAGTGACTGGAATCTAGTTCTGTCAGGGTATAAATAACAGACATTCTAAAGAAAAATCAGGTGGAGGTATTATAATAGGGATTAAAGATAGCTATGACACCTGTGATTATTACATGTTAAGTGATAACACCATACTATAGATCGTGTAACTGTGACAAGAAAGACAACCCTGGCACACTTTTTGGAGAGTACAGACCACCTAATTCAAGTGTTGATGACCTCGAAGAATATATACATTTTATACATGAAACACAGGAGGGAAGAATAAGAGTGGCTGAGGATTTACATTTACCAGAAACTGGAATAATATTGATTCAACCACATTAGTAAGGAAATTAGTCACTACGTATTATCAGGAGCAACAATTGCTTCAGATTATTAAAAAAAAAAAATCTACATGGGAATGGAACATACTAGACATTGTTTGTGTTCCTAATGAAATTACTGTTACTTCAATTCAAGTTTTACCACCATTAATGTGCAGTGATCATGGAATTATAAAGCTTACTTTGTTGCAAGATAATTCTGCCAAACTGAAATGTAAACCAGTGCACAGAAGATTACTTACAGATTATATAGAAGCAAAACCATCACTATGTAAAACTAACTGGAGTGAGGTGTTCAGTGAAAATAACCTGAGAACACTTCAACAAGAACTTAACATACCACTCTTTGTATTATTTTCTAGGTTGTATAAATATGAGGAGACTCCTCAAGACTGGAGCCATGCACTTATTAAACCTGTCTTAAAGGAAATGGGAGAAGGACGAACCCAGAGTCATACAGACCCTTAAGTCTACTTTTATGTTGCGGATAAATAATGGAGAAGGTAATACTGGATAAGTTATTGTCAGAACTGGAAAGGTTGTCACTTGAAACTATATGTATCAGCATGCATATATTGATAATAGATTATTACCAAATGTAACATGATGTTCTAAAACAATATAATAACAGCTATGAATAAAAAATTGTGTTGTGATGTAATTTATAAAGATTTACCATCAGCATTTGATAGGGTCATACACAAAACACTGGTCAATAACTTAGAACAACTAGGTACCGATCTACTCTTGTAAGATGGATAGCTGCATGACTTACAAATAGGACATGGCAAGTATCATACAGCAACTGGACAGGTAAAATTCTTGATTACATTCAGGGTTTCCCACAGGGCACTGACCTAGGCTCATACTTGTTTAGAGTGTATCTTTCAGATATACTGTATTTCATCAGAGGTGTTCTACAGTCCATATGCAGATGACTTGAAACTGGGTAAATTGATTACATGTGGTACAGACTGGGCATGTCTGCAGAAGAACTTGACTAAATTGACCATTTGGGCACAGGAGAATACTGATAAAGACATCAAAAACTAAGCATGTGATTCAGGAGACAAACTGAAAGTGAATATTTAATATAGCCCACAGTGATTGAAACTGTAGATTCATTTAAGGACCTGGGTATATGGGTAGATCCAACTTTAAAATGTTCATCTACTATCAACCAGTTGGTTAATGATAGAACTATAGGTTGTATAAAACAATTGATAAAATCTCATAAGTCATAAATGATAAAGTCATTGTTTGTTAATTACATTAGACCCAAACATGAGTTTGGAATAACAATGTTGAATCCTTATAAGAAAACAAGCATGAGTAAACTGGAGAGTACAGTGGACATATACCAAGGGTTTCCATGCATGTGAAAATTTAAGTTATTATGAAAGACTAAAATACCTAAGCTTCTACAATGTCTCATACAGATATTTAAGAGAAGATCTTATTCAGGTATACAGGGCATTTAGAGACAGTAACCTCTGAGAATATTTGGGGTTATCAAAAAGTAGTAGACAATCATCAGACAACCTACGCAGAAGATTCTATGGGAGTGAAAGGTGTACAAATTGATTCTCTGAGAGAGTAGTTGATACATGGAACAGACTACCAAACTACATAAAAGCAAGCACTAGTTTAGATATTTTTAATAACAGCCTAGACATTTATCATGAGAACAACTGTTCTAGTATATTGACAGGTCAGAATGGCATTAATGCCCGTGCTTGCAATATTTGTATGTATGTATGTATGTATGTATGTATGTATGCATTGGGTCTATTCAAAATCATCAGAGTAAATTTCATGAACAGCTATTAATCGACATTAAAACAGCAAACATACATTTAGCAAACATTTGCATGAATGAATGTGAAAACATCAAATAGTCATAGTTGACCAACATTGTGAATGTAAAACACCCTACGTGAACACCATTTGTAATTTGTACAGTACACGCCTAAATCTATAAACATTTTCTGCTTATGTGAATAAGTAGTGAAAATCAACTGCATCTACAACTTAATTTAAACTGAAGTTGGCTGATATTTAAATATTTAGGATTGATGTATACTTGCATAGTCATTACAAGTTACTTCTTCATTAACATCTATCAGGTGACAAGTTTTAGACAAATCCTTGGACATTTTAAATAAATATATTTTGTTACACAAAATCATGAGAATCCAACCAAACACCCTTATACTAGATGATTTCAATTACCCAACCATCAATTGGGAAAACTACAAAAGTACTAATACCTTTGCTCAGCACTCTACAAGCACCTACATGAGTGCATGGACCATGCTATCCCAAACAAGACCAAGACCCACTCCTCCAAAAAGAGGAAACCAGTCTGGTGGACCCGAGCCATAAACAAGCTGTATAACAGAAGGAAGAAATTACTGCAAAAAAATAAATAAATAAAAACCCAGGAATAGAGGGGCTCCCTGACCAACCTTAGCAAAAAACAAAGACCCCTCATAAAAAACTCTAAGACGAGCTTTGAAAGAAAAATTGCAACGAACACCAAAGACAACCACAAAGCATTTTTTAGCTATGTCAAAAACCTTAATAGCAACTCTTAGATCTGCTCCAAACTACAACATAATGGCTCAAAATTCACTGAACCAACTGATATCGCCAATATATTGGCAGATAGGTTCAGTGCAAACTTCACCCCACCCTCTCCCCCCAAAGGGTTCATACCCATACCAGAAGATTGTGCTGCCCGTAAAATCACAGACAATCAGGTGAAAACAGTACTCTCCAAGGCAAGAAACACAGCATCCATGGACCAGACAGCATCCCAGGCTGCGTGCTACATGAGCTCCAAAATGAATTAACCCCTCACCTTAATACCATGTTTAACCACAGCCTCACCTCAGGCTACATACCCATAGTGTGGCACATGGCAACAGTCATACCACTCCACAAAGGAGGTGCAACTACTGACTCCAGGAATTACCGCCCCAACAGCCTGACGAGTCTCGTCTGCAAGGCCATGGAGTGCATCATCATGGAACTCATAAACAATGACAGTGGGAATCTACAAACCCTGGACCCCACCCAGTTTGGGTTCGTGAAGGGAAGGTCATGTCTCCTAAATCTGGTTGACTTCTTCGAAATGGTCACTAAAGCAATAGATGAGGGTAAGTTGGTTCACACAGTATACCTTGATTATGGCTTGATTAGGGCATCTGTTTAAGGCCCTTTATCCTCTTTGTGAGGTAATTCCACTCGAGTATTATAGACAGACACACAAACCAAAACATAAACTCCTACGTAGCTAGATGGGTTGCAAACTGGCTCATGGATAGAAACCATTCAGTGAGAAGAGAAAACGCTAGATCAGACTCCAAACCTGTGACTAGTGGTGTACCACAGGGCGCAGTCTTGGGACCCCTCTTGTTTGGTATCTACTTCTCGGAGGTACAAGCAAACACGAAGGGACTATGGCTAACAAAGTTTGCAGATGACTGCAAACTGGGAGCCATAACAGAAAATCCTAATGAAATAGACATCCTTCAAAAGGGTCTTACAGATACAGGTACATGGTGCCAAAACCATGGCCTCAAACTAAATGCCAAAAAGTGCATTGTTATCCCCTTTGGGAAAAACCAAGTGCCTATGAACTACAACATAGATGGCAGCCCACTTATTACAGAGAGTGTGATAAGAGACTTAGGGACTCAGGTAGACAGTAACCTCTCTTTCGACAACCCCATTGCTGAAGTGGTTAGAAAATCATTCTACATGGCACACCTTATCACAAAGGGGTTTGCATCTAGGAATAAGGAAGTTATTGTCCCCCTTTACTCATCATTAATTAGACCCATTATTGAATATAATGCCCCATTCGGGATGTAACTAGCACGAAATCTGCAGCAGCTGGGGAGGCCTGAAAAGTACCTCACAAAGAGGATAAAGGGCCTTAAACAGATGCCCTATGCCATGAGGCTAAAAAAACTCAGACTGTACTTGGTCGCATACCTGCTAGTCAGAGGTGATCTCTACCTGACAAACAAGGCTATCTCAAACTTCGAATTGCTAGAAATGCTCCACCTAAGGAAAACCCAATCCACCAGAGCTACACGCCCAAGAGACATAAACCTGACATCATCAATAAACAGGACATTTTGGAGGGACAGATTCGTATCCCAGAGACTCCCCTTGCTCTGGTTCCCATATTTGTGAGACGGAGCTCCTTGTTGGCACTCTTCAAGAGAAATCTTGATGAGTGGATGGGAAACATGAAATTCACCCAAGGAATCATTTCTATGTCCCTGCTCGATAGGGATGCAGGTAACTAAACCACCTGGGAGGGAGTGCTATAGCACAAAATTTATGGCTAGACTTAATTATGCCCTAGGGCCAATAGCCTAATATGTACCTATGAACCTTTGATCCTATAAGATCTATCACAATTAACTAATCTCTTTATTCTTGAAGTTCGGCAAACTAGTACTTTCACCTGCTGCGTCACTTTAAAAGTTCAAAACATCTGTTTTAAATATGCCTTACAACATCATGCCATGAAAGATGATGGTCACCTACAGAGGAGGCACAATAGTTTTAGCATATTATTCCACGTCATAATCCACCTTCTGTTTAAAGATATTTTTCAGAGAATTAGTGCCACAAGGTCAGAAAAATAATTCTTTACCATCTTCTTCAACATATTTAAGCAGTTATTCAAATATGCAAGAAAATTATTAAGGTCAGTAAGTATGGAATTTAAATTTTATGGGATTACAATGCTACAAATTTTGTTAATACTCTTTTGGGAAAATTAGGAATATACTTGAAAGCATCTTCGATGTCTTTTCTCTATATGCTCGTAGAAGAAAAGCATTAAGTGTTGGTTAAGTATTGAGAGACATAATACAAAATATAATCTGAAGAGACCAATTATAATAAACAATTTGATACTTACTTCTAAAGCAGAAATGCACAATCAACACACTGTGTGTATATTACTTGAATGCAATCCAAATTTCAAATTTAAAAAATGGCTCCTTGTTCAATACATATTTTATTATGCCATATAGTCATGGGGTACTCCCAAAAGCTACCACCACGTATACCATGTACCCTGATAATATACCAGGTTTCCTGATTATCACTGCATAATTGGGCCTATCTGAACCCCTACATAATCTATTTTATCTATGTCTTTCCACTGGTTACATTCCTAAATGCTGGAAATTAGTCATTGTAATGCCATTACACAGGGGAGTCCTAACCATCAACCTTGTTAACCATAGACTCCTCATCTACATATATAAAGCTATGGAGTGCATTATCTCAGACCTCATTAATCTGGATATTTAAAATCTATGAATGAAGGGCCCTCATCAGTTTGGCATTGTCAAAAGAAAGTCTGGAAGCATTAACTTCATTAATTTATTTGAAAAAGTAATCAACACAGTGGATAATTGTTATGCAGTACATGGAGCATATGTGCACCTGGCTAATCCCTTTGACACGACCATGTAGGCATTACAACAGACCTATAAATCTGAATATAAATCCTTATGTTGTACAGTTGATAGCTAACTGGTTGTTTGGCAGAGCCCACGTGGTTAGAATGGGTCTATATTACTTCAGCGAAAATTTAGTTCAGCAAACAGCATTTTTGGTTCACTTACATGCCAGTCGTCAAACTGTTTATACTGAGATTGTGATACAGTGAGGATTGGGAAATTTGCCCTTTCCCTACTGTGGTGAGATCTCGGAGCTGGTATATATAATTAGTGGGGGCTGTGGGAGGCATAGCCCCCCCACAAGAGCAGATTTCCATGAAAGGCATTTCCAATGAAATGCCATTCGCTGAACTGTCACTTCGCTGAAGCAATATAATCCCATTAGAATTGCAGTTGCAATTTCTGAAAGCAAAAAAATTACTAGTGCTATAACACAGGGCTCAGTGTTGGGCGCTCACCCATTTTGCATCTATTTCTCAGATCTTCAGGCCAATCCTCCATGTTAAGATGACTGTAAATTGGGTGTTGTTATTCAGTCTTCCATGGACACACAACTGCTACAGCATGGGATAGGCTATGTTAACAACTGATGCAAGGACAATGGCCTCAAATTAATTGTGAAAAAATATAGCATAGCACATTTTTGTAAAATATTTTCACATAACATAATACGATGACACACCCTTCAAATCAGATACAGTGATAAGGAATCTTAGGTACTGTTGGTAATTTTATTTTTTTTATTTTATTTATTTTACATTTGTTGACCGGGCTAGTCTGGCTGGATAACAAGTCCATTTTCAGCAGAGGCCCGAGGAGAAAAGCTCCACTATCTACTAGTACATTACATAAGAAATATATTGCTAAGCAAAATACAGCTTATAAGGATTAATAACACTGCAAGAGAGATATTCAACAGTAATGTAACAATTTTTCTGAAAGAAAAAAAAGAAATGTACTGTTCTTAAATTCCAACAATTTTACAGAAAAATGTATAATACTTAAAGTTCTAATAGTAGTAGAATCAGAACAGGAGTTGGAGTAGAGAGGAAAGGAGTAGAGGAGTAAAAGAGTAACAAATAAGATAAATTAGTCAGGTGTACTGCAGGAACATAGCCAGTGGTTTTGGAAGTACAGTTTAATTTTCTGTTTGAAAAGAGGCAAAGATGTAGTCATAGTTATGTCACTAGGTAGAACATTCCAATTTCTACCTACTGTATTAGTGAAAAGACAGTCACCAGCAAAGTTGTTTGACTTAATTGATTTGGCCATCAGTTTATGAGAAGAGAGTAGGGAGTTGAGATTATTATAGGGGATTATCAGTTGAGAGAGAATTGGGGTGTTGTCAGGTTGGTATAGTATACTATGGGCAGTAGAGAGTTGAGGGATTAGCAAGTAGTTTTGGAATTCAAGCCAGCCTAGAAGTTTTATGTTAAGACAATGGTGGGTTCTGAAGGGGTTACCAGTGGCGAAACGGGCAATATTGTTGTAGCAAGTTGCTAATTTAGTTAGATTGCTTTTCTTAAGGTTGGTATAAATAGGGGCTGCATATAGTAGTGTAGATAAGAGATGGGATTGGGCTACTTTGGTTCTAGTTGCTGGGGTTAGAAAAGGTTTAATTCAATATAGGGATCCTATTTTTCTGTTAAATAATTTGATGGTGTTGTTAATGTGTTGATCGAAGGAGAGATTATTGTCGATGGTTATTCCTAGCAGTTTTGTTGTTGAATCGGGTGAGATGATAGTGTTAGCGTTTGAGGAGATGGAGAAATTTAATGGGGGGGGGTTCGAGTGGTGGGGGTGAAAAGGAGAAGTTTAGTTTTTTTGGCATTAAGTAGGAGGAACCGTTCAGAGAACCATGTTTCAACAGTATTAAATATGTTTTGGGTAAGTGAGATCAGTTCTGTAGTGGATGGAGCAGAACAAATAAGGGTCGAATCGTCTGCATATTGAATGCAGGTTGCTTGTGGGATAGCAGAATGAAGATCATTAATGAAGAGGGAGAAGAGAAGAGGACCAAGAATGGAGCCCTGAGGAACTCCGATGGAAATTGGCAAAAGAGAAGAGATATGGTTTTCCCATATGACTGCTTGCTGTCTGTTGCTAAGATATGATCTAAACCATTTAATAGCTAGGTTATCAAACGAGAGAGATTCAAGAATGTCAGTTAAGAGAGTGATTGACCATGTCGAACGCTTTTGAGAGATCAATGAAAAGAGCAGAAGAGAGAAGATTATTGTTGCGATTTTTGTTGATAGTATCTATAAAAGAAAGAAGGGCAGTGGTGGTGCTGTGATGAGGTCTAAAGCCATGCTGACAGTGTGCTATAATGTTGTGTAGAGACAGATATTGTACTAGTTGCTGGTGAATACATTTCTCCATAATTTTTGCTATGGGTGAAAGGAGAGCAATTGGTCTATAGTTGGAGTAGTCAATAGAGTTGCCGCCTTTATGTAGTGGAATAATATGAGAGACTTTCCAGATGTCTGGGATGGATCCCTCTTGGATAGTTCTGTTTATGAGTATGGATATAGGGTATGCAATTTCTTTGGCTGCTTTTTGGAGGAAAAGTGAAGGGAGCTTGTCAGCTGAAGGTGTACATGGTTTCAGTTTGTGAATGAGTCTATAGATGTAAGAAGTAGATATAGGTTTTAGAGAGAAGTTGTAAGAAGAGTTAGCTGGGTTGTTTGGGGGGTAGTAGTTGTTGGTGTTCATTTGTCTAGCTAGGGATTGAATAGTTTCAGAAAAAAAAGAGTTAAAAGTATTTGCAGTTAGGAGAGGGGTGTCTGGGTTGGCATTTAGTGGGGAGGGAGTTTTGGCAGTACCTGGGGAGAGGAGTCTATTTACTGATAACCAAAATTGTCTGGAGTTGTTAAGATGAGTTTGCTGAAGTTCACAGTAGAATTTTTTCTTGTCGGAGATTATAGATTTTTTTGCCTGATTTCTAAGCTGGCGGAAGTGAAGAAAATCTGGGCTATTTCTGTGACTTCTCCCTTTGGTCCAAACTTTATTTCTGGCGAGGATGAGTTTTTTAGTGTCTTTGGAAAGCCATGGGGCTGTTTTTGACTTCATTCTAATGGAACGCTCTGGAGCATGTCTATCAAGAATGGATAAGAAAGTAGTATTAAAGAATAAAACTGCATCCTCAAGAGGGAGTGTTTTTAAGGAATTCCAGTTACAGGTGCGGAGTTCAGCTAGAAAAAGGTCTATATTAAAATGCCCAAGGAACTAAACATTCATCATCAGATAAGTAACACACATTGGCATTCAGCCACTTCATATAGCAATGTATCATCCAGCTCTAGACCTCCCATTACATGTCCAGTAAGGTTTGGATTTGGCATGATGGTTAAGTTGTTTACCTTACAGGCACAAGGTACATGATCTAATTCTCACCTTTGAAGGGAAATTGGTTAGGCTTAAAATGGCCTACAAGGACAGCTAGCCTAGTACCTATTTATGAATCTATAAGCTGAGTAGCACCTGTGCCACTTTCAATGTAAACCTCAGTAATAGGATGGGCAGCCTCAAATCCCCTGGTTTAGATTGTCTTGTCCTCCTTCAGCCTGATGCCTGATGGGAACTTCTGAATATTTGATTTTGGCTCGGCCTGCAATGTACCTAGTACTTACCTGTGAGCCTATTTAATTCTTATTAAGCTTAAAAATAATGTGTGCCTGCACACACACACACACACACACACACACACACACACACACACACACACACACACACACACACACACACACACTAAACCTATAGATGCTACTAAACCTCTTCAAAAGTTGTACATTTATGCAGGAATAACCTTACTAACCATCTCAAATACTCACACATCTGCTGACTTTTTTCCAGTTTAGCCTAAAATGCTAATACTTCTTGTCTACAGTGTCAATAAAGTAAATAAAAAAAAAATCAGTGTCTATGCACAAATAATGTCACTATTTCCACAATACCAGTAGAGGGTCTGATCAAACTCAAAGAAGATCAGAATACAGTAAACCCCTTTCCTGACCTTGACTTTATTTCATAACAGATTCTGTACTCTTTTTCAAAGTGTTGATAAACAAATTGTATACTCTTTCATTAAGGGGCCAAGCTAACCTTATAAAATATTTTTCTTGCCCAAGCAGCTTTAATTTATTGCAAAAAAGTCAATCATGAGAGATTTTCAATTTCATTGTAAAGCCAGAAATTTTTGGAAGTTGTTTCATAGATGGAAGACAGTGGCTATTCCCTAGTCAGGCTTGTTAAATGAATAAAGAAAATTTAGACTCAATGTTCCAGAGTCGTATTCCCCTGCATGAGTTGTATCAAATATGTAGTAGTTGGGAGAGGGGGCCTTAGAGCAAAAGCAAGATGGCAGCTTAGTCTCAGAGCTCTGGATGAAGGGGTCAGGAAAAAAGTAATTAACCAATGAATTCCACGTTTAAAAAAAAAGAGGGGATGGATGACTTGTGAGGGCCACCGGAATCATAGAGAATTCCTGCATAGATTAAGTATCCTACTACTGTAAGAGTAATATGGAAGGGATACTGACAAAAGGTTCTCACCAAGGAAGAAGACTGAGCTTTTGTTACAGAGATTGTACACACCGCAAGCTGAAGCATGAGGCACTAAGAAATAAATTCAAACATCCCACCAGAAATAGAATGTCAAACAAGTGAAGAACAAGAGAGGAGAGAGCTAGAATTAGCAACACACAGAACATCTGATGTAGATGTACCTATGGGGAAAACAAAGAGGAAGTAAACAGAGTAATGCAGACAAAATTAGGGGTGGACAAGATCGGGGGTGTATCAGTTGACAGAAATGGAGCAAAGAACATGGAAACAGAGGAAATGTGAGGTGAGTACACACAAAGATACAGTAAGAAGAAGAAGAAGCTGGTCAAAACAGAAAACGGGAAGAAAAGGAGAGTCTGATACTTGTTGCAGCAGAAGCAGGGTCAGAGCTACAAGAAACAGATGAAGAAGAATATACAGTCAAACAGGAGACTCTGCAGCTGCAGCCTCAGGGGATTTGTTTGCTCAGTGCTAGATCCTGGAGAGCCTGGGTAGGCTGGAATGGTTAAAGGACAAAGAAGAAAAGCAGAATGGAACAATGGCAGGAAAAATTAGACCAGAGGAAGCAGCTATCAAGAATTGCACGGCTTTGTCATACAGGAAAAGATGACAAAAGAAATGAGAAGCAGTGTAAGAGAAGAAAGTGAGTGGATGCACTGAGTGAACTCCATCATATGTAGGTATTGGGTCAAGACTGCACATGAAAAAAAGTCTAAAGTCGTGGAAATGACAGGACAACAGCAGATAAAATAAGACTGAAAAGGACTAATGGAAAATGCAAACATGGGGCACTATTCAAAGGTAATACATTTTTAATGCACTAAAATCTAGAAATAACACAGCAATACTGGGAGAAGATAGGGGACATAAATAGGCAAGTTACTGTTACTGGTCTTTCTAGTGAAGCACCATATTTTATAATGTTTTTATCTATGAAGTAGTGGCTAAAAGTGCTGTTGTGTACCTGAAAAATGGGGCAAGGGAGAAAAGAAGTAATTATACAAACATCGGCCTTATTTTTGACTGCAATACACTGGAAAACAGTAAATGGAATGCATGAAACTGACACAGAAGTAGGATTAGATGCTAGGAAAACAAGTAACAACTACAGGAAAAAGTATCGATAAACAAGCAAGGAGGACAGGACCAAAACAGGACTAGGAAAAAAAGACAAGGTGAATTACCCAAATCCAGGCTGAAGGTTGGTTAATCAAACTCAATAAGTTTGGGGAGGGCGGGAAGGCATAGGATAAGGTCAAAGGACTGTAGGTCCAGCTCTGCAGGGAAGCCAAGGAGCAGAGAGACATTCAAAGGTTGTGATGATTGTGGAGGAGCATACAAAACCAGAAAGAATGGAAAGGAATGGACTTAGACTGAAAACTTGTAACCTGGAACATAGGGTGGGCTTCACGACTGATCAAAACAAAAAAGGTAACAACAGAATGAGAAGGATACAAATGGATGTGGTTCTGTTCCAGAAGATCAACGCAAAAGTAGAAAAGTGAGGAGAAACATAAGCCCATAGTACCCTAAGGGTGAAACAGACAATAAATGAGGGGTGTCAAGAGAGAAGTCTCCAGCTTCTTTAGAAAAGAATTACATGTACAGGCTGAAAGGGTGCAGAAAAGTGAGAGGGGAGCTGGATCATTTGTCAAGGAAGATGAAATGGAAGAAGATGGAAAATAGGAACTTGTATATGCCAAACAATTATACAGATGAGTTTTACAGCGGGTTCTTTGAATAACATAATCAGAGAAAAAGGGATGGACAAGAAAACAGTGGAGGGGACTTCAGTGTCACACTAGATGCCAAGAAAGACAGGCTATTTTGAAAAAGATAGCACATTATAAAGATAAAGAGAGGATTAATAAGTAACAGTGGAAGGATATATACAGGGAAAGACACCACCCTGAAAAGTGAAAATGCAGTTTACCACAAATTGCTTCAGTCAAGCAAGTAGATAGGACAGGATACTAGAAAAAGAAGAAATTCTAAACATGGTGGAGGAGATAGAAATACAGAAGTATTACATATCTGACCATGCAGTGCTAGCAATGGCAATAAGGACAATGAGGGAACAAGAAGAAAAGCTGAGATGAAGACATGAGCTGAAGCTGGAAAGATCATGAAAGGAAGTAACAATTACAAAAATGAAGAGTTGAGACAGTGAAGCAGAATATTCTAGACAAGCTAATTTTGGGAAACACTGTTAGGATGGAATCAAAACAGCAATTAAGTGGAAAATAATGACAGAAGATGGGTGGAAAAGCCAAGATGAGGAGGAGATAACACTCAGCAGGATACAAAAGGAAATGTGGAAGAATGGTATAGATAGAGAATCACTAAGGATAGGAGAATTAGTAATTAAAATTAGGCTAGACAGTGGTAAGAACTGCAGTGGAAGCAGAACAGTGGTACTGGGAGGGGTTCTGGTGGATAACTGGGGAGGAACAGGATAAACATCTAGAGATGAAGCATAGAAACAGATATGGTGAGAGAGCAGTATACAACATTATCAGAAGAGACATATTATAGATGAAGACTGAGGGGATTAGAGAAGCCTTTAGGTGATACTACCAACACATATACCATGAACAGAAGAAAGAGAAGGAGAAGAAAGTCCATTGGCAGGGTACAAACAGAGGAGAGAGGGGTGCCAAGTAGAAATAATGCAGAGAGAGAGGAACTGAAATCCAAAAATCATGATGGAGGCTCTGCAAATCTGGAGCAGGATATATGGAAAACAGGGACAGAGCTCCTGGGAATTTTGTATGTGTGGTATACTGAATAAACAGGGAGGTCAGAAGGAAAAAGAAAGGTAGATATTAAGACTAGTGGCAACAGAGCCGAATAGTGTAATCGCCAGAAACTGAAAAACATGGGACAATACCAGAAGGGGGAGCTTGGCAGGAGATTTCTAAATATTATAAGATGTATAAAGCAGAAGTAAATGAGAGGGGTGGGTGAAAAACTCAGGGAATAATAGAATGAGGTGATACATTATAACCAGTGAAAAAGGCTGAAGGGGGGGGGTAAAAGTCACTACAATAGTAATCAGAAGCAGTTAAGTATTGGTGCAAAATATAAAATGCACCATGCATGAGGCTGCACAGTATGCACTTATAAATGGGTATGACAGAAATCTTTCTGACAAAAAAGGAATGGGAACATTTAAAAAAATATATATATGCTTATATTCAATAGTGGAATTCCTTTTTTTCATAAGCCAAAGGGAAAGCTCTGATAATATAGATTCAACTTTTCTAATTTACATTTTCTTTTCTCTCAGCCAGCCCTCTTTTTCAAGATCAGCTGGGTAGAGAATTAAACCAATATTTAATATAGTTGGATTACTTTAAGTCAGTCTTGAAACACTGGTCAAGTGTTCTGGCTGTTAATCTACTTAAGGATAATAAAAAGGGCCCCCCTCTTAAGGAACTGAGGTGATTTTTATACATAGGATTTATCATATGTGTATAAAAGCTTTCACACAGCTATGGATAGAGTTAGTAACAGAGAAATTACTGGTTAGCATTTGATATTCAAAAACTCATAAGTGCAAGCCGTGGAATACTGAGAATGAGTTGTTGAAAATGTGGACTTACATGTACCAAGTTTTGAAGTATTTGCATTTTTCCTGAGTACAGTGATCTCTGAGTTGGTATGTTTAAGGTTGAAGGTGTGGGAGCTTGACGCTCCCCAATAACTTAATGGAACAATAGTGATGCTCAACAAAATTACAGTAAGGAGCCAAAACTAATCATTAGTAAGATGCTTTAATTTTTCCCCAAAATATTGTACTATATTTCTAATATATGCTGTCAAAAATATCCATTCCAAGTCAAAAACAAAACTACTATCCTATTCTTAGCTTGTATATCAATCATCTCCAGTGAATTCTTAATTTTTCCTGACTAGGAAATCAGTTTCTTCCATTCAGCTGAGAGAATGTTACAGGCTGAAATTATTCAGATTTAAATCACTTGGATATAAAACTAGCTTTATGAATATCTTGGCCAGAGTGTTTTTGGCATTCCAAGTTGTTATATAAAGTAAATCACAGTAAGTCACTCATGTTGGCCCAACCTTAGGCGTGCTGGACCATGGAGACATTGCTGATGGGACAATCCAATTATTAGGGATTGCTCAAAAAATAAATAAAATATCTAAGCTAATTTTTTTTTCCTGGATGGCTCATGTTCAATTAGCAGCATAGGCACTGAAGAGGTCAAAGGAAAAGGATGGAAGTGCACAAATTACATTGGCTTGCCCATCCTGGGGATGAGAGATAGCCTAGAATCTCTACAAAAAGCAGCAGTATTTTCCAGGCAGTCCCTATAATGCATAAGGAAAGTGTCATTTATTTACGAGGTTGCACACATGTTGAAGCAAATATACACCACCTGAAGCCAACCAGCAAAGCACACAAGGTTGTTGTTGGGTGTTGGCAGTTAGGGCAGACTCCCTGAAGTAGTCTGATTTTGCATCACATTCCTTGATCTCCACAATGACCCCAGAAGGGTGTTGGATTGAGCTGGGGGGGGCTAGGGGTCTAAAGCATGTCTTACAGACCCAGTAAATAAGGAGTGGAGGTGGTGGCAGATGATATTAGCTGCATGGAGTGGGACAAAATGAAAACATATATAAACTAATTTTTTTTTTTTAGTTTAGAAAAAACATTATATACCATGGAATAGTTCTGACCATTAATTTCTACAAGTTTGTTGACATAGTAGCAAAGTATATTTGATATTGCCTCCATTATGACCAAAAAATGTATCCTTAATGTGTCAGACTATTCAGCAGTTTTCTTTTAAACAATGTCAGGTAATATTCCTACTGACAGTTAATCTAAAAGACCTATTGTCCTTTTCTCCACCCACCTGATATGTCTGTAACAAGAAGTTTGGAAGAAAGGGAATTGGGGCTTCAGGACTGGTCAGTGGTATTCAGATATTCAAAGATTTTTTTTTGATTATCTAAAGAACTTTGTGGAAAGGTATTCAAAATTTCAAATTCACCAAAGTGCAAAGGCTGGCAGAAAAAAAATGTGTCTGTCTCCCAAAATAAGATGAAGGAGAATGTTTAAACTATGGGTATGCAAAAATTCCTCTAAAAGAGCCCCTAAAAGCTCTTTAAAAGCATCCTTGCTGCTACAGTAAGGCAATAAAGACAGGGAGCAAATAAGAAGTAGTTATAAGGACTGAAAATTAAATAAGCAATACCTTGTGTTATGAATGGCGACAAAGAAAAGCCTGCAAAAAACTCTCCTGATATAATATCCCTACAGAATGACTGGCTTCAAATCACTTCATAAAATAGCCAAGTAGCAGCACTTCAACACCACAGTGCTGACGGGTGAAAGTTCTAGTAGCATACTACTTGCAAAAAGACTCACTCAGTTTTGCAGCCCTCTCCCCCTCTAGCTTTTGCCTACAATCACTCTCATTGAGCAGCTCGAATGGCTCTTTATGAATTAAGAGCTGTTTGTCCGGCTCCTTTATCCTAGGACAGACAGCTATCTCCTTCTACCTTTTGCCTTGTCCGTCCTTCCTCTTTTTTCTCCTCCTGGAGAGGCAACTTTTCATACAACTTAATTCTGGGTGCTCTATTCCTTTATTTTCCTAAAGTAATCTTCTGGGGATTAGAGGGGTTAGCATAATGGTTAAGGATTTTACCTCACAGACACAAGGCATAGGGTTTGACTTTCACTTTTAAAATGGAAATCAGCTAAGCTTAAAATGGCCCACAAAAGAAGATACCCGTGTACTAATCTATTAACTTATTTGGGTTCCTTGGTTCCCCTGATTAAACCCACCTAATCACTTTTTACCAACTTAATCTGCCTTTTCATCATTATAAAGATAAGATTCCTTTATTGTCATTGCACAAGTACAACAACATTTACTTAATTCATTCATTTCCACCTCACAATCCCTCCTTAGCATTTCCTTAGTTTTTACTTCTAGTCTTTCCTCCTTATTTCTCATCATTGGTGATCTTGTATTCAATATTATCGCAGCTTTCCTTCCCTTAAAGCCATTTTTTTCTCATTGTCTGCTATGCTACAGGATGTATCCCTGAAGTCTCATATTCCTTGTGCTTCAGTCTCTTTCCCTTAATGCTATCACAATGGTCTCTCATATTTTCCTTCCCTTTCTATACAACTTTCCCCATCAAGGCCATTGTCTCCTATTTCTGTTCTCCTGCCAGGTATACAGTTATTTCATCAAGTATATCACTGAAAGGCTAGATACCCCTCCCTCTTAGCCACTGTTCTATGTCTAAGCTTCCTTATGTATGATTTTTTGTCTCTTCCAACTTCCCATTGGGTTTATCCAGACATTTTCATATTCCATTCCTCTCCTTTTTTACATGTTATATTTTTTTCTTCCCTGGCCCTGTCTTATTGAACTGTACTCCTTTGCTTACCTTTGTCTGCTTAACTTCTTCTTCTTTCGGCTTTTCCCGGTTAGGGGGTCCCCACAGCGGATCACTTGTCCACTCATTGTCTGCTTAACTGTTGATCATAAATTACACCCTGTTTATCTGACGTGTGGATTTGGACACAACACATTGTAAAACACAAGTAGAACATAAAAAATGTGCAGTCACTGTCTATCCATAGGACATCATCACCGCTAGCTTAAAATCTGGCAAATTAAACATTATATTAGAGAGACGCGCACATATCTCTGTCATACATCAAAGCATTGGAAAAATATTCCATATTACTTCATATTTTCTTACTCTGTATTTTAGTCAGTCCGCTTTATTGTGCTTTCGTTGCATATCCATTCCATGGGTTTTATGCTGTTTGCTTTCAGCACACCTTTTGCCTGTACATTTTGACAAATTCATTTTCTCTTTCCCTTTCAATTGATCACTTCCTTTGTTGATATTCACTTCCTGTTTCATTTATCATCAATTGCTTCTCACCCTCCATCTTCTCCAACTTGGTTTTGTTTTTGTGCTGAAGCTTATGGGCCTACTGCTGTAGTCCTTTAATCCTATTTTTTTTTCATTTTTGATTCTTTTGTTTCTCTCTCTTCCTATTTCCTGACCTCTGTCTATTTTTATTATGTCACCCCTTCATTTTCCTGTATTTAGCACATACTTTTCCATCTTCTTTTAATATTTTAATTTACTCAGCTATTCAAATTTATGTTATATTTTTTTCTCTTGTTTTAATTTCTCCAAGTGTTTTGGGTTCCTAATGCCAATAATGGGAATGGACTTCATTCCCTTGTCAGGGTACAATTCTAATTAATGAAATTAGTATCGTTTCAGTCTTTGATGTTAGCCAAAGTGTTCTTCTCAACACTGGCAATATGCCCAAAATAGCCACCTCCTGTAATTCAAGTGGGGCTACACGTATTGGCGGCATTTCTAACAACTGTAAATTCTTTTTCATTAGACCCATTGTTTCTACTACTATTGGAACTGCTTGGGTATATTTCTTACATATAGCTCTTGATTTTGCCTGCAAATCCTGTATTTGTAACTTTGTTTCTTTCTGTACACAACACATTGTAATCACAGAGTGTAGCAATTTCAGTCATCGGTTCTCTCTCCATTATGGTCTCCTTTTTATATGTCTGTCATACTTCATTATATTTTCATTACATTTGTATTTTATATACCTTATTTCACCTCTTGTACATTGTTTTGCTTTCATACAGTTCTTATTCCACTGACACTCTTCCATCCAATTTCCTGAGTGCCACTCCCATTTCCTTTTTGTCTTCACACTAAGAATTGTTTCTCTTAATATATTTTCCCTTTCCCACACACTTTTCTTTTAATAGTTTCATTAATTGTGCTACAGTGCCTTGAAGCAGTTTATATTCTAAGAAGAGCATTTCCTTTGACTGGTCTCAGTTCTCCCAGATCCTAACTGAAGTTCGTTACTTCTTCCTTCTATTGTTGTCTCTTACCTTTCTTGCTGTCAATACTGTTTAATAACACTAGAATAAACTACACTCCTTAAGTCTGAGCAAATACCTATTCATACCTTATATCTGCTTACTCTCCCTTCTTCACTCACTTCCTTATTTCTATCATGTTTTTCTCCCTTGGCCTTCTCTCTGAATATACCATAACCCTGATTTTCTCTAATTTCTTATTGCAATTCCTGTTTATATTATCTTAACTTACCTTTAATTTCTCTATAAACTGGCTAAAACTTAGATAACTGTTAAATTAAATATTTGTTTTATTTTTAAAGACTGTAAAATTATTGTTCTTAAAATGTTTTGCAATACTCTCAAACTTTTCTCCTTGAGCCTCTGATGAAAATAGGTTCTTACTCCATCAGACTTTCCCGGTAATCAAATATCAATAAATAATAAATAAAATAAATAAATAAACAAATAGCATCACTAGATTTTGCAGAAAATTTGCTTCTTCAGGTTTTTCCACTTCCCCTTCTGTACCATTTTGCAGTTCAGTATATGGATCTGGGTTACCTGACTTCATCATAATCACACACCATCGAATCACAGTTCGTTGAGACTAACAATATCAAAATCTCACTTCACTGAACCACCGGAACAATGAAGATCTCCACAGGGTAAGTAACCTGTTGTGCAAGATGGTGAACTTTGCCCTTTGTCCAACTGTAGTGTGATCTCGAAGTTGATAAATTCAGTTAGGGGCGTGGGTAGCAGCCCCCCCACCTGGGTGGGTTAGGGATGGTGCGGTTTAGGTTTTGTTTGTTTTTGGGCAAGTGGTTACTTACCCTGGGAAGATCTTCATAGGTTCATAGGTTCATACTAGGCTATCTGCCCTAGGGCATTTATAAGCCTAGCCAGAGTGTGTGTGGCTTTCACCACCCCTTAGGATGAGAATACTATACCCATTAGTTTGCTGTGCCTCTGTCCAGCAGTGATACAGAGATGATTCCCGGGGTAAACCTGCGATCTCCCATCCACTCGTCAAGATTTCTCTTGAACAGAGTCAGTGAGGGGCTCTGCCTCACATGGACTGGGATTCTGTTCCATAGTGTAGGGAGTCTCTGGGTGATGAATCTGTCCCTCCAGCACGTCCTACTTATATCCGTGTTGAGGTTTAAGTCTCTTGCTCTCGTGGCTCTGGTGGATTTGGATTTTTTGAGGTGCAGCATGTCCATTAATTCCGGGTTCACATGGCCTTGTATGTCAGGCACAGATCACCTCTGAGCAGATGGTATGCGACTGAATAGAGCTGGAGTTTCTTCAGTCGGGCATCGTATGACATATGTTTGAGCCCCTTTATCCTTTTGGTGAGGAACTTTTGGGGTCTTTCCAACTGCTGCAGGTGTCGGGTAAGGTACATTCCGAATGGGGCGTTGTACTCAATCATTGGTCTGATAAGTGAAGAGTACAGGGGTACAATGACCTCTCCTGATCTGGATGTGAATCCCTTCATGATCAGGTGGGCAATGTAGAAGGTCTTCCTAACCACTTTGGCAATGTGAGTGTCAAAAGAGAGGTTACTGTCAACTTGGATCCCCAGGTTCCTGATAACTTCTTCCATGTTTAATGGATTACCACCTATATGGTAATTAGGGGTTACCTTGTTTTTCCCAAAGGGTATGACTATACATTTTTTGGCATTTAGCTTAAGGCCATGGCTCTGGCAACAGTTATCCATTTCTATGAGACCTCTCTGGAGGATTCTGTGTCTGATGGAGTGTCAATTATGGTGCCCAGTTTGCAGTCATCTGCAAATTTTGTCAGCCACAATCCCCCTATGTTTGCCTGTACTTCAGAAAAATAAATGCCAAACAAGAGGGGGCCCAGGACTGAGCCCTGTGGGACACCGCTCGTGACCGGCTTAGAGTCTGACATGGCACCAGCAACTCTAACCCTGTGTGTTCTGTCCTTGTGCCAGTTTGCAACCCATCTTGTGACATATGGGTTTACATCTAAGCTGGTGAGCTTTTCTATGATGCCCGAGCGGGGTATTGTGTCGAACGCTTTTGCTAGGTCAAGGTAGGCTGTGTGAACTGCCTTACCCTCATCAATGGCCTTAGTGACTGTTTTGAAAAAGTTGACCAAGTTCAAGAGGCAGGATCTGCCCTTGACAAAGCCAAATTGGGTAGGATCCAGTGTCTGTAGGTCCCCAATGTCTTTATTTATGAGTTCCATTATGATCCTCTCCATAGCTTTGCAGACAAGGCTCGTCAAGCTTATGGGGTGGTAATTTCCAGGGTCCATAGAAGCACCGCCTTTGTGGAGTGGGACCACAGTTGCCGTACACCATTCTTTGGGTACGTATCCTGTAGTAAGGCTAAGATTAAACAGCAGCCTTATGTGTGGGTTTAGTTCCTCATTGAGTTTGTGTAGCACACAGCCATTGAAGTGGGATTTCGATATTGTCAGTCTCGACAAACTGCGATTCAATGATATGTGATTTTGACAAAGTCAGGCAGACCCCTGGATCTATTCCTGTGTCAGACTCTTTATGAATCATATGGAAAATCCATACTTCTTCAGCTACAAATAAGTCCATTTATAATCACATTAATGTATTTTTTGGCCTTCTCATTTATTCCTAAGTATTCTTTCTTTCCAGATTTTCCTTTTATCTGCTAGATTTTGTCTTCCAGCTAATTCTATTATTTTCCTGCATATTCACCTTTCACGCTTTATCTCTTCTGGACCTTTGCTGCAGGATTATAGTTAATCCCATACCTATCTTCTGATATTCTCTTAGAACCTTTTATCACCCTAAGACTCTGTCCAGGTTCTGAGTTCTCTGACTATGCTGTAAGGAGACTGTCTCTCCTTCTCATAGTGCCAGTGGTGAGCATATGTTTAGAAATCTTATTTCACTTTTCAGCTCTTGATAAATCATACTGCAACACAATTCCAGTAAATAATGAGTTTTACAGACATTCCTACACGTGTGATTACTTTCTATTATTTGTTTTCTTGCAGTCTATTTCTTTCTGATGGAATAAATAGATGAGTGCCAGGCCCAATCAGAATGTTTTCACTGCATTTTTTTATAACCCATGACACACTACTTCAATCCCTCATGAGAATTCTACCAGCACTTCTGGCATCAGTATTATTATTCAGTGCAGATGACAACTCAACTCGTAATTGCACATACTGTTGGACATAACAAAAAATGACATGTCTCTTTGGACTATTGTTCATGCCAACAGACTTCTATTTTTGCTCTTTCAATATCTATTCCTCTTTTCCATTAGTGCTAACCTCTCCTCCCTGCATGCCATTTTTCTCCATTCAATTTTCTGTTTCATCTTCCATGTGTTGTGCCTGCATGTGTGCAGTATGTCTGCACAGCTACTATACATCATTGCTGGCATGACTGTATGAATTCCACCATCCCTCCGTCATTAATAAAAGTGAACTTCTAAAACAGCACATACATTTGTTCTTCCACAAAAGCACCCTTACACTACAATATTTACATGCCTGCACCTCCCTCCTTGTTTCTCCATTTTGTTACTTCTGTCTACTTCTATCAGACAGACATTCTATTAACAGTTCCTCTGGGGCTGGAGCTACAAAATTAACTTGCCACTTTACAGATTGCTGTCTCCTACCAAATGCTGCAATACTTCATTTTTAATGGAAACTGCTGGTCCACGTATGACCTCATGGAAGACTTATGCTTTTAATCTTAATTTTAGACTCCACAAGGAGTTAAGTGGGGGACATAAACATGCAGCCAATCCTAATATTCTAACACAATAAATGTTACAGCAGTTTTAGTTTTTAATGGCCATTGCTGATCGGAGTGTGATAGCATCACAGAAGACACGTGCTTTTAATCTCCATGATGGAATGAGAACATGTTGGAAATATTACTTTTTTTTTTATTTGCAAAAGGTGTACTTTTCATTCTTAATGTGAGCTGTTTTTGAGTAAGTGCTGCCTGGTCACAGAGAACTCAGCCTGTTCATTTTCAGTTCTGTACTCCTTGGTTGAGGGAGGAGATCCAGGAAATCTTTATTTTTTAACAAGGTACATGTTGCCATACATTTAATGGGAATTGCTCACCAAAATGGCATTTGGTTTGGGAATTTTAAAATGTAAATACTGTCATACTTTCTATTTTTAGTCAAAGCTGCTGACCCAAGAACAGTCTGGGCACAAATGGAGTACATTTTTGACTGTCGTTATCCCACAATGGGACAGAGAAACATCCAGAAAATACAGTCAGTCTTGATCCATTTATCACTAGTAACAAACTACCTACAACTGATAGCATGCAAAACTGTGTCTAATTATTTAAGTGGAGAGTGTTTGCCCACAGTAAAAATAACTAAATGCATAAAAACAAGATATGGAATTATTAGCACAGTTATTCAACTGCTCATGATAAATAACCAAGCCATTATGCATTTGTTAACCTTTCTGGATGTTAAACCTAACACATCATTTCAGTTTATGTACACCATGTCACTACAGGGTAGTCCCTAGTAAACCGGGATGAAGCATAACAGATTACTACTGGTAAATATAGATACAGTTCCTAAAACTGCATTCCTTATAAGGGAAATCTGTTCAGTAGTAAATCATGTCACAGTGCTTTACATACTGCCTATTCCATTTATTTAAGGAATCTTTCAAACTCCGGTATTCTACAGCTATGGATATGCTTGCACTCCATATATAGCAAGAGTAATAAATAATTAAAACTCCAGCTTCTCAAACTCTGATACTCTGTGCATGCTGAATCTGGAAGAAATGTCTTTTACATATATCCAATGAAACTAAATTCTGGATTATTAATTATTTTGTACACTTTCATGTGTGCTTATAACTATATATGTTATTCAACAGTAGTACTCTATACTGAAAAAAGAAAATATGATGGGCACCAAGCGTGTAATATGCAGTATCCAATGCACTGTTACATGCAGACTTCCTTTGCACTCATTAATAATATACATGATTTGTTAGTCATAAAAAGGAATATGCTCCCCATTCTTTTTACTGGCTTGCACTACAAATAAATGATGTGTTAGTATTCCACTGTTCTAGGTCACTGTATATTAATAATGGAAAGCAGAATGCACTATTTGGTGATTTCATAAAAGAAGCTTTCTGCCATTATAATGTTGCCATATGGCATCGTGTTACTCCAGGCATAATATCATTTAAAATGATAACTGTCTTTACACAAGTCTAACACTTCACATTTTATTAGCAAAAATGGATATCAAATGGTTGGACATCACTAAAATATTGCTCTGTTTTGGAAACCACATTGATACTGTTCAATATATGAGGGACAGCAGCACAGAGGACTCCTTCACTTTGGGCAACCAAACTAAATTAGCATTATGTTTGTTGCTGACTAGACAAGGGGCAGTATTCATAGCCTGTGGCTTCACACATTTGGAACCATGATCAGTGAAGAGCAATGCTACGAGCTTATACAAATCCTGGACTGTCAGGTGACTGCAGAAATGTGGAGGACTTTTTTTTTGAACATGACCTCCCATCGCAAACGTGTAATATGATTTATGCATTACTGATAAGCGGAGAGCTTCCACACTGTTAAGGGGATTTACACTTATGTACATGAGTTTGACTTATAGACATGAATCTATAATGAAGTCATTTGCATACAAAGTATGTAAATTGGACTAAAGTTATCCCAGAAAGCATGAGATTTTTCGGTCTTTAGCATACCTGGACATTTTTACTGGAGGGTTCACTCAGGTAAATGTTTTATTTTGATGCTTGTACATACCTTGAGATATTACTGAAAGGGTCACTTGGGCAAAATGTTCATTTTAGTATTTATGCACACCTGGAGATATTAATGAAGGAGTTGTTTGGGTGAAATGTTCATTTTACTGCTTATGCATGCCTTAATACTAATGAAGGAGTCTCTTGGGGAGATGTTTCATTTTAGTGCTTGTGCATATCCGAAAATATTACTGAAGGAGGTGCTTGGATGAAATGCTCATTTTACTGCTTGTGCACATGAGGGTAAGCTACTGAAGGGGTCGCTGGATGAGGTATGTATTTATGTGTCAGTGAAGTGCTTGTTCATACTTGGTCAGAATGCTGAAGCGATCGTTGGGCAAAATAATTTATATTATCATTTTAGTGCTTGTGCATACTTAATGCAAACTAATGAAGGGGTTGCTGGGGGAAATAATTCATTTGTATGTCAGGGAAGTGCTTGGGCATACTTGGAGAAACAAGACTGAGGATTACAAATACAATATGAAAGGCAAACCGCTGCATTTAAGAATGGATGTGCATACCACAAGTATGTCGGACTAGGAATTGCAAAACTGCCTCATTAGCACTCGGTGCTTTACAACACTTGTCATTTGCATCACATTTCTTTTTAGGCCTTGCCCATTAGCGTAAATGGCCTCTATGAATAATGCCCTTGCTACACTCACTTGTAAGCATCAGGAATACTGCTATCGCATTTGTACAAGTGACTACGAATTCCCCCCCATGGAGTTGGGCATCATTATCGAAAGTTTATTGCAAAATAATGATCATATTCACATACTTATATCTAATTTCTATAGCATTACTTTTGTTTATTCCCAAATCCTTGTAGCTATATCTGTGAATTTGTGATGGGAAATGATTTAGAAGATTGGCTTCTATGAGTTACCATTCACTAAATAGTTGATTTTATTTGTATGAAATGTCATACGCCTCATTGTTATAAGGGCCTTTCTAAATCTACCAGCAGCTCCTCAGAAAATAAAGCAAAAAACAGCTATTATGAGATAAGGTGGTTGCTTTTCAAGAGATGCCAGAAGCTTTCACATATTTTGTTCACATCTTGCAAACATATAGCAATATATCAAAGGTTTGTTTTAAAAATCTTTATTGTCTGGTTTGTGCTGCTATCATATATAAACATTTGACTCTCTCTCTCTCTCTATATATATATATATATATATATATATATATATCTGT